>NW_026698848.1:0-59541 GCF_030435755.1 Ochotona princeps | reverse complement strand
TCACCAACATGCAGTGTTTCCTTGATTGAATTAGCTCTCACATCAATATTTGCGTCTAGAGCCTTTGCATTGAGGGCTATCTGAAAATGGCTGTGGAGCTGAAGTTGCATGTGAATGTGGAGTTGGTGGCATTTGAAACCCGCATGTGGAGCATTCGTTTGTGTGGGATGCTCACCAAGCTTCATTTCAGTCCTAGGCACTCAAAGGGCACTAAGCATAGAGTGTGAAAACTGAGTTTCCTTGAGAGCTGCTTGGAAGCCTGATGGTGTGTGAAGTTAGTGAGCCAAATGGAGTTGTTCTCCCACAAGAACCACTCGGCTGATTCTTCTTCAATATGCCCTTCACCAACATGCAGTGTTTCCTTGATTGAATTAGCTCTCACACCAATATTTGCGTCTAGAGCCTTTGCATTGAGGGCTATCTGAAAACGGCTTTGGTGCTGAAGTTGCCTGTGAATGTGGAGTTGGTGACATGTGAAACCCGCATGTGGAGCATTCGTTTGTGTGGGATGCTCTACCAGGTTCATTCCTAGATAATGCACTCAAAGGGCACTAAGCATAGAGTGTGAAAACTGAGTTTCCTTGAGAGCTGCTTGGAAGCCTGACGGTGTGTGAAGTTAGTGAGCCAAATGGAATTGTTCTCCCACAAGAACCACTCGGCTGATTCTTCTTCAATATGCCCTTCACCAACATGCAGTGTTTCCTTGATTGAATTAGCTCTCACACCAATATTTGCGTCTAGAGCCTTTGCATTGAGGGCTATCTGAAAACGGCTGTGGCGCTAAAGTTGCCTGTGAATGTGGAGTTGGTGGCATGTGAAACCCGCATGTGGAGCATTCGTTTGTGTGGGATGCTCTACCAGGTTCATTCCTAGATAATGCACTCAAAGGGCACTAAGCATAGAGTGTGAAAACTGCGTTTCTTGAGAGCTGCTTGGAAGCCTGATGGTGTGTGAAGTTAGTGAGCCAAATGGAGTTGTTCTCCCACAAGAACCACTCGGCTGATTCTTCTTCAATATGCCCTTCACCAACATGCAGTGTTTCTTGATTGAATTAGCTCTCACATCAATATTTGCATGTAGAGCCTTTGCATTGAGGGATATCTGCAAACGTCTGTGGCGCTGAAGTTGCCTGTGAATGTGGAGTTGGTGGCATGTGAAACCCGCATGTGGAGCATTCCTTTGTGTGGGATGCTCACCAAGCTTCATTTCAGTCCTAGGCACTCAAAGGGCACTAAGCATAGAGTGTGAAAACTGAGTTTCCTTGAGAGCTGCTTGGAAGCCTGATGGTGTGTGACCTTAGTGAGCCAAATGGAGTTGTTCTCCACAAGAACCACTCGGCTGATTCTTCTTCAATATGCCCTTCACCAACATGCAGTGTTTCCTTGATTGAATTAGCTCTCACACCAATATTTGCGTCTAGAGCCTTTGCATTGAGGGCTATCTGAAAGTGGTTTTGGATCTGAAGTTGCCTGTGAATGTGGAGTTGGTGGCATGTGAAACCGCATGTGGAGCATTCGTTTGTGTGGGATGCTCTACCAGGTTCATTCCTAGATAATTCACTCAAAGGGCACTAAGCATAGAGTGTGAAAACTGAGTTTCCTTGAGAGCTGCTTGGAAGCCTGATGGTGTGTGAAGTTAGTGAGCCAAATGGTGTTGTTCCCCACAAGAACACTTGGCTGATTCTTCTTCAATATGCCCTTCACCAACATGCAGTGTTTCCTTGATTGAATTAGCTCTCACATCAATATTTGCGTCTAGAGCCTTTGCATTGAGGGCTATCTGAAAATGGCTGTGGAGCTGAAGTTGCCTGTGAATGTGGAGTTGGTGGCATTTGAAACCCGCATGTGGAGCATTCGTTTGTGTGGGATGCTCACCAAGATTCATTTCAGTCCTAGGCACTCAAAGGGCACTAAGCATAGAGTATGAAAACTGAGTTTCCTTGAGAGCTGCTTGGAAGCCTGATGGTGTGTGAAGTTAGTGAGCCAAATGGAGTTGTTCTTCCACAAGAACCACTCGGCTGATTCTTCTTCAATATGCCCTTCAACAACATGCAGTGTTTCCTTGATTGAATTAGCTCTCACACCAATATTTGCGTCTAGAGCCTTTGCATTGAGGGCTATCTGAAAACGGCTGTGGCGCTGAAGTTGCCTGTGAATGTGGAGTTGGTGACATGTGAAACCCGCATGTGGAGCATTCGTTTGTGTGGGATGCTCTACCAGGTTCATTCCTAGATAATGCACTCAAAGGGCACTAAGCATAGAGTGTGAAAACTGAGTTTCCTTGAGAGCTGCTTGGAAGCCTGACGGTGTGTGAAGTTAGTGAGCCAAATGGAATTGTTCTCCCACAAGAACCACTCGGCTGATTCTTCTTCAATATGCCCTTCACCAACATGCAGTGTTTCCTTGATTGAATTAGCTCTCACACCAATATTTGCGTCTAGAGCCTTTGCATTGAGGGCTATCTGAAAACGGCTGTGGCGCTAAGTTGCCTGTGAATGTGGAGTTGGTGGCATGTGAAACCCGCATGTGGAGCATTCGTTTGTGTGGGATGCTCTACCAGGTTCATTCCTAGATAATGCACTCAAAGGGCACTAAGCATAGAGTGTGAAAACTGAGTTTCCTTGAGAGCTGCTTGGAAGCCTGATGGTGTGTGAAGTTAGTGAGCCAAATGGTGTTGTTCTCCCACAAGAACCACTCGGCTGATTCTTCTTCAATATGCCCTTCACCAACATGCAGTGTTTCCTTGATTGAATTAGCTCTCACATCAATATTTGCGTCTAGAGCCTTTGCATTGAGGGCTATCTGAAAATGGCTGTGGATCTGAAGTTGCCTGTGAATGTGGAGTTGGTGGCATTTGAAACCCGCATGTGGAGCATTCGTTTGTGTGGGATGCTCACCAAGCTTCATTTCAGTCCTAGGCACTCAAAGGGCACTAAGCATAGAGTGTGAAAACTGAGTTTCCTTGAGAGCTGCTTGGAAGCCTGATGGTGTGTGAAGTTAGTGAGCCAATGGAGTTGTTCTCCCACAAGAACCACTCGGCTGATTCTTCTTCAATATGCCCTTCACCAACATGCAGTGTTTCCTTGATTGAATTAGCTCTCACACCAATATTTGCGTCTAGAGCCTTTGCATTGAGGGCTATCTGAAAACGGCTTTGGTGCTGAAGTTGCCTGTGAATGTGGAGTTGGTGACATGTGAAACCCGCATGTGGAGCATTCGTTTGTGTGGGATGCTCTACCAGGTTCATTCCTAGATAATGCACTCAAAGGGCACTAAGCATAGAGTGTGAAAACTGAGTTTCCTTGAGAGCTGCTTGGAAGCCTGACGGTGTGTGAAGTTCGTGAGCCAAATGTAATTGTTCTCCCACAAGAACCACTCGGCTGATTCTTCTTCAATATGCCCTTCACCAACATGCAGTGTTTCCTTGATTGAATTAGCTCTCACACCAATATTTGCGTCTAGAGCCTTTGCATTGAGGGCTATCTGAAAACGGCTGTGGCGCTAAAGTTGCCTGTGAATGTGGAGTTGGTGACATGTGAAACCCGCATGTGGAGCATTCGTTTGTGTGGGATGCTCTACCAGGTTCATTCCTAGATAATGCACTCAAAGGGCACTAAGCATAGAGTGTGAAAACTGAGTTTCCTTGAGAGCTGCTTGGAAGCCTGATGGTGTGTGAAGTTAGTGAGCCAAATGGTGTTGTTCTCCCACAAGAACCACTCGGCTGATTCTTCTTCAATATGCCCTTCACCAACATGCAGTGTTTCCTTGATTGAATTAGCTCTCACACCAATATTTGCATCTAGAGCCTTTGCATTGAGGGCTATCTGAAAGTGGTTTTGGCGCTGAAGTTGCCTGTGAATGTGGAGTTGGTGGCATGTGAAACCCGCATGTGGAGCATTCGTTTGTGTGGGATGCTCAAGATGCTTAATTTCAGTCCTAGGCACTCAGAGGGCACTAAGCACAGAGTGTGAAAACTGAGATTCCTTGAGAGCTGCTTGGAAGCCTGATGGTGTGTGAAGTTAGTGAGCCAAATGGTGTTGTTCTCCCACAAGAACCACTCGGCTGATTCTTCTTCAATATGCCCTTCACCAACATGCAGTGTTTCCTTGATTGAATTAGCTCTCACACCAATATTTGCGTCTAGAGCCTTTGCATTGAGGGCTATCTGAAAACGGCTGTGGCGCTGAAGTTTCCTGTGAATGTGGAGTTGGTGGCATGTGAAACCCGCATGTGGAGCATTCGTTTGTGTGGGATGCTCTACCAGGTTCATTCCTAGATAATGCACTCAAAGGGCACTAAGCATAGAGTGTGAAAACTGAGTTTCCTTGAGAGCTACTTGGAAGCCTGATGGTGTGTGAAGTTAGTGAGCCAAATGGTGTTGTTCTCCCACAAGAACCACTCGGCTGATTCTTCTTCAATATGCCCTTCACCAACATGCAGTGTTTCCTTGATTGAATGAGCTCTCACATCAATATTTGCGTCTAGAGCCTTTGCATTGAGGGCTATCTGAAAACGGCTGTGGCGCTGAAGTTGCCTGTGAATGTGGAGTTGGTGGCATGTGAAACCCGCATGTGGAGTATTCGTTTGTGTGGGATGCTCACCAAGCTTCATTTCAGTCCTAGGCACTCAAAGGGCACTAAGCATAGAGTGTGAAAACTGAGTTTCCTTGAGAGCTGCTTGGAAGCCTGATGGTGTGTGACGTTAGTGAGCCAAATGGAGTTGTTCTCCCACAAGAACCACTCGGCTGATTCTTCTTCAATATGCCCTTCACCAACATGCAGTGTTTCCTTGATTGAATTAGCTCTCACACCAATATTTGCGTCTAGAGCCTTTGCATTGAGGGCTATCTGAAAACGGCTGTGGAGCTGAAGTTGCCTGTGAATGTGGAGTTGGTGGCATGTGAAACCCGCATGTGGAGCATTCGTTTGTGTGGGATGCTCACCAAGCTTCATTTCAGTCCTAGGCACTCAAAGGGCACTAAGCATAGAGTGTGAAAACTGAGTTTCCTTGAGAGCTGCTTGGAAGCCTGATGGTGTGTGAAGTTAGTGAGCCAAATGGAATTGTTCTCCCACAAGAACCACTCGGCTGATTCTTCTTCAATATGCCCTTCACCAACATGCAGTGTTTCCTTGATTGAATTAGCTCTCACACCAATATTTGCGTCTAGAGCCTTTGCATTGAGGGCTATCTGAAAGTGGTTTTGGCGCTGAAGTTGCCTGTGAATGTGGAGTTGGTGGCATGTGAAACCGCATGTGGAGCATTCGTTTGTGTGGGATGCTCTACCAGGTTCATTCCTAGATAATGCACTCAAAGGGCACTAAGCATAGAGTGTAAAAACTGAGTTTCCTTGAGAGCTGCTTGGAAGCCTGATGGTGTGTGAAGTTAGTGAGCCAAATGGTGTTGCTCTCCCACAAGAACCACTCGGCTGATTCTTCTTCAATATGCCCTTCACCAACATGCAGTGTTTTCTTGATTGAATTAGCTCTGACACCAATATTTGCGTCTAGAGCCTTTGCATTGAGGGCTATCTGCAAACGGCTGTGGCGCTGAAGTTGCCTGTGAATGTGGAGTTGGTGGCATGTGAAACCCGCATGTGGAGCATTCGTTTGTGTGGGATGCTCTACCAGGTTCATTCCTAGATAATGCACTCAAAGGGCACTAAGCATAGAGTGTGAAAACTGAGTTTCCTTGAGAGCTGCTTGGAAGCCTGACGGTGTGTGACGTTAGTGAGCCAAATGGAGTTGTTCTCCCACAAGAACCACTCGGCTGATTCTTCTTCAATATGCCCTTCACCAACATGCAGTGTTTCCTTGATTGAATTAGCTCTCACACCAATATTTGCGTCTAGAGCCTCTGCATTGAGGCCTATCTGCAAACGTCTGTGGCGCTGAAGTTGCCTGTGAATGTGGAGTTGGTGGCATGTGAAACCCGCATGTGGAGCATTCGTTTGTGTGGGATGCTCACCAAGCTTCATTTTAGTCCTAGGCACTCAAAGGGCATTAAGCATAGAGTGTGAAAACTGAGTTTCCTTGAGAGCTGCTTGGAAGCCTGATGGTGTGTGACGTTAGTGAGCCAAATGGAGTTGTTCTCCCACAAGAACCACTCGACTGATTCTTCTTCAATATGCCCTTCACCAACATGCAGTGTTTCCTTGATTGAATTAGCTCTCACATCAATATTTGCATGTAGAGCCTTTGCATTGAGGGATATCTGCAAACGGCTGTGGCGCTGAAGTTGCCTGTGAATGTGGAGTTGGTGGCATGTGAAACCCGCATGTGGAGCATTCGTTTGTGTGGGATGCTCACCAGGGTTCATTTCAGTCCTAGGCACTCAAAGGGCACTAAGCATAGAGTGTGAAAACTGAGTTTCCTTGAGAGCTGCTTGGAAGCCTGATGGTGTGTGACGTTAGTGAGCCAAATGGAGTTGTTCTCCCACAAGCACCACTCGGCTGATTCTTCTTCAATATGCCCTTCACCAACATGCAGTGTTTCCTTGATTGAATTAGCTCTCACACCAATATTTGCGTCTAGAGCCTTTGCATTGAGGGCTATCTAAAAGTGGTTTTGGCGCTGAAGTTGCCTGTGAATGTGGAGTTGGTGGCATGTGAAACCCGCATGTGGAGCATTCGTTTGTGTGGGATGCTCTACCAGGTTCATTCCTAGATAATGCACTCAAAGGGCACTAAGCATAGAGTGTAAAAACTGAGTTTCCTTGAGAGCTGCTTGGAAGCCTGATGGTGTGTGACGTTAGTGAGCCAAATGGAGTTGTTCTCCCACAAGAACCACTTGGCTGATTCTTCTTCAATATGCCCTTCACCAACATGCAGTGTTTTCTTGATTGAATTAGCTCTCACACCAATATTTGCGTCTAGAGCCTCTTCATTGAGGGCTATCTGAAAACGGCTGTGCAGCTGAAGTTGCCTGTGAATGTGGAGTTGGTGGCATTTGAAACCCGCATGTGGAGCATTCGTTTGTGTGGGATGCTCACCAAGCTTCATTTCAGTCCTAGGCACTCAAAGGGCACTAAGCATAGAGTGTGAAAACTGAGTTTCCTTGAGAGCTGCTTGGAAGCCTGATGGTGTGTGAAGTTAGTGAGCCAAATGGAGTTGTTCTCCCACAAGAACCACTCGGCTGATTCTTCTTCAATATGCCCTTCACAACATGCAGTGTTTCCTTGATTGAATTAGCTCTCACACCAATATTTGCGTCTAGAGCCTTTGCATTGAGGGCTATCTGCAAACGTCTGTGGCGCTGAAGTTGCCTGTGAATGTGGAGTTGGTGGCATGTGAAACCCGCATGTGGAGCATTCGTTTGTGTGGGATGCTCTACCAGGTTCATTCCTAGATAATGCACTCAAAGGGCACTAAGCATAGAGTGTGAAAACTGAGTTTCCTTGAGAGCTGCTTGGAAGCCTGATGGTGTGTGAAGTTAGTGAGCCAAATGGAGTTGTTCTCCCACAAGAACCACTCGGCTGATTCTTCTTCAATATGCCCTTCACCAACATGCAGTGTTTCCTTGATTGAATTAGCTCTCACACCAATATTTGCGTCTAGAGCCTCTTCATTGAGGGCTATCTGAAAACGGCTGTGGAGCTGAAGTTGCCTGTGAATGTGGAGTTGGTGGCATTTGAAACCCGCATGTGGAGCATTCGTTTGTGTGGGATGCTCACCAAGCTTCATTTTAGTCCTAGGCACTCAAAGGGCACTAAGCATAGAGTGTGAAAACTGAGTTTCCTTGAGAGCTGCTTGGAAGCCTGATGGTGTGTGACGTTAGTGAGCCAAATGGAGTTGTTCTCCCACAAGAACCACTCGACTGATTCTTCTTCAATATGCCCTTCACCAACATGCAGTGTTTCCTTGATTGAATTAGCTCTCACATCAATATTTGCATGTAGAGCCTTTGCATTGAGGGATATCTGCAAACGGCTGTGGCGCTGAAGTTGCCTGTGAATGTGGAGTTGGTGGCATGTGAAACCCGCATGTGGAGCATTCGTTTGTGTGGGATGCTCACCAGGCTTCATTTCAGTCCTAGGCACTCAAAGGGCACTAAGCATAGAGTGTGAAAACTGAGTTTCCTTGAGAGCTGCTTGGAAGCCTGATGGTGTGTGACGTTAGTGAGCCAAATGGAGTTGTTCTCCCACAAGCACCACTCGGCTGATTCTTCTTCAATATGCCCTTCACCAACATGCAGTGTTTCCTTGATTGAATTAGCTCTCACACCAATATTTGCGTCTAGAGCCTTTGCATTGAGGGCTATCTGAAAGTGGTTTTGGATCTGAAGTTGCCTGTGAATGTGGAGTTGGTGGCATGTGAAACCCGCATGTGGAGCATTCGTTTGTGTGGGATGCTCTACCAGGTTCATTCCTAGATAATGCACTCAAAGGGCACTAAGCATAGAGTGTAAAAACTGAGTTTCCTTGAGAGCTGCTTGGAAGCCTGATGGTGTGTGAAGTTAGTGAGCCAAATGGTGTTGCTCTCCCACAAGAACCACTTGGCTGATTCTTCTTCAATATGCCCTTCACCAACATGCAGTGTTTTCTTGATTGAATTAGCTCTGACACCAATATTTGCGTCTAGAGCCTCTTCATTGAGGGCTATCTGAAAACGGCTGTGGAGCTGAAGTTGCCTGTGAATGTGGAGTTGGTGGCATGTGAAACCGCATGTGGAGCATTCGTTTGTGTGGGATGCTCTACCAGGTTCATTCCTAGATAATGCACTCAAAGGGCACTAAGCATAGAGTGTGAAAACTGAGTTTGCTTGAGAGCTGCTTGGAAGCCTGACGGTGTGTGAAGTTAGTGAGCCAAATGGAGTTGTTCTCCCACAAGAACCACTCGGCTGATTCTTCTTCAATATGCCCTTCACCAACATGCAGTGTTTCCTTGATTGAATTAGCTCTGACAGCAATATTTGCGTCTAGAGCCTTTGCATTGAGGGCTATCTGAAAACGGCTGTGGCGCTGAAGTTGCCTGTGAATGTGGAGTTGGTGGCATGTGAAACCCGCATGTGGAGCATTCGTTTGTGTGGGATGCTCTACCAGGTTCATTCCTAGATAATGCACTCAAAGGGCACTAAGCATAGAGTGTGAAAACTGCGTTTCCTTGAGAGCTGCTTGGAAGCCTGATGGTGTGTGACGTTAGTGAGCCAAACGCAGTTGTTCTCCCACAAGAACCACGCGGCTGATTCTTCTTCAATATGCCCTTCACCAACATGCAGTGTTTCCTTGATTGAATTAGCTCTCACACCAATATTTGCGTCTAGAGCCTTTGCATTGAGGGCTATCTGAAAGTGGCTTTGGTGCTGAAGTTGCCTGTGAATGTGGAGTTGGTGGCATGTGAAACCCGCATGTGGAGCATTCGTTTGTGTGGGATGCTCACCAAGCTTCATTTCAGTCCTAGGCACTCAAAGGGCACTAAGCATAGACTGTGAAAACTGAGTTTCTTGAGAGCTGCTTGGAAGCCTGATGGTGTGTGAAGTTAGTGAGCCAAATGGAGTTGTTCTCCCACAAGAACCACTCGGCTGATTCTTCTTCAATATGCCCTTCACCAACATGCAGTGTTTCCTTGATTGAATTAGCTCTCACACCAATATTTGCGTCTAGAGCCTTTGCATTGAGGGCTATCTGAAAACGGCTGTGGCGCTGAAGTTGCCTGTGAATGTGGAGTTGGTGGCATGTGAAACCCGCATGTGGAGCATTCGTTTGTGTGGGATGCTCTACCAGGTTCATTCCTAGATAATGCACTCAAAGGGCACTAAGCATAGAGTGTGAAAACTGAGTTTCCTTGAGAGCTGCTTGGAAGCCTGATGGTGTGTGAAGTTAGTGAGCCAAATGGAGTTGTTCTCCCACAAGAACCACTCGGCTGATTCTTCTTCAATATGCCCTTCACCAACATGCAGTGTTTCCTTGATTGAATTAGCTCTCACATCAATATTTGCATGTAGAGCCTTTGCATTGAGGGTTATCTGCAAACGGCTGTGGCGCTGAAGTTGCCTGTGAATGTGGAGTTGGTGGCATGTGAAACCCGCATGTGGAGCATTCGTTTGTGTTGGATGCTCACCAAGCTTCATTTCAGTCCTAGGCACTCAAAGGGCACTAAGCATAGAGTGTGAAAACTGAGTTTCCTTGAGAGCTGCTTGGAAGCCTGATGGTGTGTGAAGTTAGTGAGCCAAATGGAGTTGTTCTCCCACAAGAACCACTCGCTGATTCTTCTTCAATATGCCCTTCACCAACATGCAGTGTTTCCTTGATTGAATTAGCTCTCACACCAATATTTGCGTCTAGAGCCTTTGCATTGAGGGCTATCTGAAAGTGGCTTTGGCCCTGAAGTTGCCTGTGAATGTGGAGTTGGTGGCATGTGAAACCCGCATGTGGAGCATTCGTTTGTGTGGGATGCTCTACCAGGTTCATTCCTAGATAATGCACTCAAAGGGCACTAAGCATAGAGTGTAAAAACTGAGTTTCCTTGAGAGCTGCTTGGAAGCCTGATGGTGTGTGAAGTTAGTGAGCCAAATGGTGTTCTTCTCCCACAAGAACCACTCGGCTGATTCTTCTTCAATATGCCCTTCACCAACATGCAGTGCTTCCTTGATTGAATTAGCTCTCACATCAATATTTGCGTCTAGAGCCTTTGCATTGAGGGCTATCTGAAAATGGCTGTGGAGCTGAAGTTGCCTGTGAATGTGGAGTTGGTGGCATTTGAAACCCGCATGTGGAGCATTCGTTTGTGTGGGATGCTCACCAAGCTTCATTTCAGTCCTAGGCACTCAAAGGGCACTAAGCATAGACTGTGAAAACTGAGTTTCCTTGAGAGCTGCTTGGAAGCCTGATGGTGTGTGAAGTTAGTGAGCCAAATGGAGTTGTTCTCCCACAAGAACCACTCGGCTGATTCTTCTTCAATATGCCCTTCACCAACATGCAGTGTTTCCTTGATTGAATTAGCTCTCACACCAATATTTGCGTCTAGAGCCTTTGCATTGAGGGCTATCTGCAAACGTCTGTGGCGCTGAAGTTGCCTGTGAATGTGGAGTTGGTGGCATGTGAAACCCGCATGTGGAGCATTCGTTTGTGTGGGATGCTCTACCAGGTTCATTCCTAGATAATGCACTCAAAGGGCACTAAGCATAGAGTGTAAAAACTGAGTTTCCTTGAGAGCTGCTTGGAAGCCTGATGGTGTGTGAAGTTAGTGAGCCAAATGGTGTTGCTCTCCCACAAGAACCACTTGGTTGATTCTTCTTCAATATGCCCTTCACCAACATGCAGTGTTTTCTTGATTGAATTAGCTCTGACACCAATATTTGCGTCTAGAGCCTCTTCATTGAGGGCTATCTGAAAACGGCTGTGGAGCTGAAGTTGCCTGTGAATGTGGAGTTGGTGGCATGTGAAACCCGCATGTGGAGCATTCGTTTGTGTGGGATGCTCTACCAGGTTCATTCCTAGATAATGCACTCAAAGGGCACTAAGCATAGAGTGTGAAAACTGAGTTTGCTTGAGAGCTGCTTGGAAGCCTGACGGTGTGTGAAGTTAGTGAGCCAAATGGAGTTGTTCTCCCACAAGAACCACTCGGCTGATTCTTCTTCAATATGCCCTTCACCAACATGCAGTGTTTCCTTGATTGAATTAGCTCTCACACCAATATTTGCGTCTAGAGCCTTTGCATTGAGGGCTATCTGAAAACGGCTGTGGCGCTGAAGTTGCCTGTGAATGTGGAGTTGGTGGCATGTGAAACCCGCATGTGGAGCATTCGTTTGTGTGGGATGCTCTACCAGGTTCATTCCTAGATAATGCACTCAAAGGGCACTAAGCATAGAGTGTGAAAACTGCGTTTCCTTGAGAGCTGCTTGGAAGCCTGATGGTGTGTGACGTTAGTGAGCCAAACGGAGTTGTTCTCCCACAAGAACCACGCGGCTGATTCTTCTTCAATATGCCCTTCACCAACATGCAGTGTTTGCTTGATGAATTAGCTCTCACACCAATATTTGCGTCTAGAGCCTTTGCATTGAGGGCTATCTGAAAGTGGCTTTGGTGCTGAAGTTGCCTGTGAATGTGGAGTTGGTGGCATGTGAAACCCGCATGTGGAGCATTCGTTTGTGTGGGATGCTCACCAAGCTTCATTTCAGTCCTAGGCACTCAAAGGGCACTAAGCATAGACTGTGAAAACTGAGTTTCCTTGAGAGCTGCTTGGAAGCCTGATGGTGTGTGAAGTTAGTGAGCCAAATGGAGTTGTTCTCCCACAAGAACCACTCGGCTGATTCTTCTTCAATATGCCCTTCACCAACATGCAGTGTTTCCTTGATTGAATTAGCTCTCACACCAATATTTGCGTCTAGAGCCTTTGCATTGAGGGCTATCTGAAAACGGCTGTGGCGCTGAAGTTGCCTGTGAATGTGGAGTTGGTGGCATGTGAAACCCGCATGTGGAGCATTCGTTTGTGTGGGATGCTCTACCAGGTTCATTCCTAGATAATGCACTCAAAGGGCACTAAGCATAGAGTGTGAAAACTGAGTTTCCTTGAGAGCTGCTTGGAAGCCTGATGGTGTGTGAAGTTAGTGAGCCAAATGGAGTTGTTCTCCCACAAGAACCACTCGGCTGATTCTTCTTCAATATGCCCTTCACCAACATGCAGTGTTTCCTTGATTGAATTAGCTCTCACATCAATATTTGCATGTAGAGCCTTTGCATTGAGGGATATCTGCAAACGGCTGTGGCGCTGAAGTTGCCTGTGAATGTGGAGTTGGTGGCATGTGAAACCCGCATGTGGAGCATTCGTTTGTGTTGGATGCTCACCAAGCTTCATTTCAGTCCTAGGCACTCAAAGGGCACTAAGCATAGAGTGTGAAAACTGAGTTTCCTTGAGAGCTGCTTGGAAGCCTGATGGTGTGTGAAGTTAGTGAGCCAAATGGAGTTGTTCTCCCACAAGAACCACTCGGCTGATTCTTCTTCAATATGCCCTTCACCAACATGCAGTGTTTCCTTGATTAAATTAGCTCTCACACCAATATTTGCGTCTAGAGCCTTTGCATTGAGGGCTATCTGAAAGTGGCTTTGGCCCTGAAGTTGCCTGTGAATGTGGAGTTGGTGGCATGTGAAACCCGCATGTGGAGCATTCGTTTGTGTGGGATGCTCTACCAGGTTCATTCCTAGATAATGCACTCAAAGGGCACTAAGCATAGAATGTAAAAACTGAGTTTCCTTGAGAGCTGCTTGGAAGCCTGATGGTGTGTGAAGTTAGTGAGCCAAATGGTGTTGTTCTCCCACAAGAACCACTCGGCTGATTCTTCTTCAATATGCCCTTCACCAACATGCAGTGCTTCCTTGATTGAATTAGCTCTCACATCAATATTTGCGTCTAGAGCCTTTGCATTGAGGGCTATCTGAAAATGGCTGTGGCGCTGAAGTTGCCTGTGAATGTGGAGTTGGTGGCATGTGAAACCCGCATGTGGAGCATTCGTTTGTGTTGGATGCTCACCAAGCTTCATTTCAGTCCTAGGCACTCAAAGGGCACTAAGCATAGAGTGTGAAAACTGAGTTTCCTTGAGAGCTGCTTGGAAGCCTGATGGTGTGTGAAGTTAGTGAGCCAAATGGAGTTGTTCTCCCACAAGAACCACTCGGCTGATTCTTCTTCAATATGCCCTTCACCAACATGCAGTGTTTCCTTGATTGAATTAGCTCTCACACCAATATTTGCGTCTAGAGCCTTTGCATTGAGGGCTATCTGAAAACGGCTGTGGCGCTGAAGTTGCCTGTGAATGTGGAGTTGGTGGCATGTGAAACCCGCATGTGGAGCATTCGTTTGTGTGGGATGCTCTACCAGGTTCATTCCTAGATAATGCACTCAAAGGGCACTAAGCATAGAGTGTGAAAACTGAGTTTCCTTGAGAGCTGCTTGGAAGCCTGACGGTGTGTGAAGTTTGTGAGCCAAATGGAGTTGTTCTCCCACAAGAACCACTCGGCTGATTCTTCTTCAATATGCCCTTCACCAACATGCAGTGTTTCCTTGATTGAATTAGCTCTCACATCAATATTTGCATGTAGAGCCTTTGCATTGAGGGATATCTGCAAACGGCTGTGGCGCTGAAGTTGCCTGTGAATGTGGAGTTGGTGGCATGTGAAACCCGCATGTGGAGCATTCGTTTGTGTTGGATGCTCACCAAGCTTCATTTCAGTCCTAGGCACTCAAAGGGCACTAAGCATAGAGTGTGAAAACTGAGTTTCCTTGAGAGCTGCTTGGAAGCCTGATGGTGTGTGACGTTAGTGAGCCAAATGGAGTTGTTCTCCCACAAGAACCACTCGGCTGATTCTTCTTCAATATGCCCTTCACCAACATGCAGTGTTTCCTTGATTGAATTAGCTCTCACACCAATATTTGCGTCTAGAGCCTTTGCATTGAGAGCTATCTGCAAACGTCTGTGGCGCTGAAGTTGCCTGTGAATGTGGAGTTGGTGGCATGTGAAACCCGCATGTGGAGCATTCGTTTGTGTGGGATGCTCTACCAGGTTCATTCCTAGATAATGCACTCAAAGGGCACTAAGCATAGAGTGTGAAAACTGCGTTTCCTTGAGAGCTGCTTGGAAGCCTGATGGTGTGTGACGTTAGTGAGCCAAACGGAGTTGTTCTCCACAAGAACCACGCGGCTGATTCTTCTTCAATATGCCCTTCACCAACATGCAGTGTTTCCTTGATTGAATTAGCTCTCACACCAATATTTGCGTCTAGAGCCTTTGCATTGAGGGCTATCTGAAAGTGGCTTTGGTGCTGAAGTTGCCTGTGAATGTGGAGTTGGTGGCATGTGAAACCCGCATGTGGAGCATTCGTTTGTGTGGGATGCTCACCAAGCTTCATTTCAGTCCTAGGCACTCAAAGGGCACTAAGCATAGAGTGTGAAAACTGAGTTTCCTTGAGAGCTGCTTGGAAGCCTGATGGTGTGTGAAGTTAGTGAGCCAAATGGAGTTGTTCTCCCACAAGAACCACTCGGCTGATTCTTCTTCAATATGCCCTTCACCAACATGCAGTGTTTCCTTGATTAAATTAGCTCTCACACCAATATTTGCGTCTAGAGCCTTTGCATTGAGGGCTATCTGAAAGTGGCTTTGGCCCTGAAGTTGCCTGTGAATGTGGAGTTGGTGGCATGTGAAACCCGCATGTGGAGCATTCGTTTCTGTGGGATGCTCTACCAGGTTCATTCCTAGATAATGCACTCAAAGGGCACTAAGCATAGAGTGTAAAAACTGAGTTTCCTTGAGAGCTGCTTGGAAGCCTGATGGTGTGTGAAGTTAGTGAGCCAAATGGTGTTGTTCTCCCACAAGAACCACTCGGCTGATTCTTCTTCAATATGCCCTTCACCAACATGCAGTGTTTCCTTGATTGAATTAGCTCTCACATCAATATTTGCGTCTAGAGCCTTTGCATTGAGGGCTATCTGAAAATGGCCGTGGAGCTGAAGTTGCCTGTGAATGTGGAGTTGGTGGCATTTGAAACCCGCATGTGGAGCATTCGTTTGTGTGGGATGCTCACCAAGCTTCATTTCAGTCCTAGGCACTCAAAGGGCACTAAGCATAGAGTGTGAAAACTGAGTTTCCTTGAGAGCTGCTTGGAAGCCTGATGGTGTGTGAAGTTAGTGAGCCAAATGGAGTTGTTC
Source organism: Ochotona princeps (assembly GCF_030435755.1). Lineage (NCBI taxonomy): Eukaryota > Metazoa > Chordata > Mammalia > Lagomorpha > Ochotonidae > Ochotona > Ochotona princeps. Next base: position 43,912 of record NW_026698848.1, on the reverse strand, counting down.
TCCCACAAGAACCACTCGGCTGATTCTTCTTCAATATGCCCTTCACCAACATGCAGTGTTTCCTTGATTGAATTAGCTCTCACACCAATATTTGCGTCTAGAGCCTTTGCATTGAGGGCTATCTGAAAACGGCTGTGGCGCTGAAGTTGCCTGTGAATGTGGAGTTGGTGGCATGTGAAACCCGCATGTGGAGCATTCGTTTGTGTGGGATGCTCTACCAGGTTCATTCCTAGATAATGCACTCAAAGGGCACTAAGCATAGAGTGTGAAAACTGAGTTTCCTTGAGAGCTGCTTGGAAGCCTGATGGTGTGTGAAGTTAGTGAGCCAAATGGAGTTGTTCTCCCACAAGAACCACTCGGCTGATTCTTCTTCAATATGCCCTTCACCAACATGCAGTGTTTCCTTGATTGAATTATCTCTCACATCAATATTTGCATGTAGAGCCTTTGCATTGAGGGATATCTGCAAACGGCTGTGGCGCTGAAGTTGCCTGTGAATGTGGAGTTGGTGGCATGTGAAACCCGCATGTGGAGCATTCGTTTGTGTTGGATGCTCACCAAGCTTCATTTCAGTCCTAGGCACTCAAAGGGCACTAAGCATAGAGTGTGAAAACTGAGTTTCCTTGAGAGCTGCTTGGAAGCCTGATGGTGTGTGACGTTAGTGAGCCAAATGGAGTTGTTCTCCCACAAGAACCACTCGGCTGATTCTTCTTCAATATGCCCTTCACCAACATGCAGTGTTTCCTTGATTGAATTAGCTCTCACACCAATATTTGCGTCTAGAGCCTTTGCATTGAGAGCTATCTGCAAACGTCTGTGGCGCTGAAGTTGCCTGTGAATGTGGAGTTGGTGGCATGTGAAACCCGCATGTGGAGCATTCGTTTGTGTGGGATGCTCTACCAGGTTCATTCCTAGATAATGCACTCAAAGGGCACTAAGCATAGAGTGTGAAAACTGCGTTTCCTTGAGAGCTGCTTGGAAGCCTGATGGTGTGTGACGTTAGTGAGCCAAACGGAGTTGTTCTCCCACAAGAACCACGCGGCTGATTCTTCTTCAATATGCCCTTCACCAACATGCAGTGTTTCCTTGATTGAATTAGCTCTCACACCAATATTTGCGTCTAGAGCCTTTGCATTGAGGGCTATCTGAAAGTGGCTTTGGTGCTGAAGTTGCCTGTGAATGTGGAGTTGGTGGCATGTGAAACCCGCATGTGGAGCATTCGTTTGTGTGGGATGCTCACCAAGCTTCATTTCAGTCCTAGGCACTCAAAGGGCACTAAGCATAGAGTGTGAAACCTGAGTTTCCTTGAGAGCTGCTTGGAAGCCTGATGGTGTGTGAAGTTAGTGAGCCAAATGGAGTTGTTCTCCCACAAGAACCACTCGGCTGATTCTTCTTCAATATGCCCTTCACCAACATGCAGTGTTTCCTTGATTAAATTAGCTCTCACACCAATATTTGCGTCTAGAGCCTTTGCATTGAGGGCTATCTGAAAGTGGCTTTGCCCCTGAAGTTGCCTGTGAATGTGGAGTTGGTGGCATGTGAAACCCGCATGTGGAGCATTCGTTTGTGTGGGATGCTCTACCAGGTTCATTCCTAGATAATGCACTCAAAGGGCACTAAGCATAGAGTGTAAAAACTGAGTTTCCTTGAGAGCTGCTTGGAAGCCTGATGGTGTGTGAAGTTAGTGAGCCAAATGGTGTTGTTCTCCCACAAGAACCACTCGGCTGATTCTTCTTCAATATGCCCTTCACCAACATGCAGTGTTTCCTTGATTGAATTAGCTCTCACATCAATATTTGCGTCTAGAGCCTTTGCATTGAGGGCTATCTGAAAATGGCTGTGGAGCTGAAGTTGCCTGTGAATGTGGAGTTGGTGGCATTTGAAACCCGCATGTGGAGCATTCGTTTGTGTGGGATGCTCACCAAGCTTCATTTCAGTCCTAGGCACTCAAAGGGCACTAAGCATAGAGTGTGAAAACTGAGTTTCCTTGAGAGCTGCTTGGAAGCCTGATGGTGTGTGAAGTTAGTGAGCCAAATGGAGTTGTTCTCCCACAAGAACCACTCGGCTGATTCTTCTTCAATATGCCCTTCACCAACATGCAGTGTTTCCTTGATTGAATTAGCTCTCACATCAATATTTGCATGTAGAGCCTTTGCATTGAGGGATATCTGCAAACGGCTGTGGCGCTGAAGTTGCCTGTGAATGTGGAGTTGGTGGCATGTGAAACCCGCATGTGGAGCATTCGTTTGTGTGGGATGCTCACCAAGCTTCATTTCAGTCCTAGGCACTCAAAGGGCACTAAGCATAGAGTGTGAAAACTGAGTTTCCTTGAGAGCTGCTTGGAAGCCTGATGGTGTGTGAAGTTAGTGAGCCAAATGGAGTTGTTCTCCCACAAGAACCACTCGGCTGATTCTTCTTCAATATGCCCTTCACCAACATGCAGTGTTTCCTTGATTGAATTAGCTCTCACACCAATATTTGCGTCTAGAGCCTTTGCATTGAGAGCTATCTGCAAACGTCTGTGGCGCTGAAGTTGCCTGTGAATGTGGAGTTGGTGGCATGTGAAACCCGCATGTGGAGCATTCCTTTGTGTGGGATGCTCTACCAGGTTCATTCCTAGATAATGCACTCAAAGGGCACTAAGCATAGAGTGTGAAAACTGCGTTTCCTTGAGAGCTGCTTGGAAGCCTGATGGTGTGTGACGTTAGTGAGCCAAACGGAGTTGTTCTCCCACAAGAACCACGCGGCTGATTCTTCTTCAATATGCCCTTCACCAACATGCAGTGTTTCCTTGATTGAATTAGCTCTCACACCAATATTTGCGTCTAGAGCCTTTGCATTGAGGGCTATCTGAAAGTGGCTGTGGCGCTGAAGTTGCCTGTGAATGTGGAGTTGGTGGCATGTGAAACCCGCATGTGGAGCATTCGTTTGTGTGGGATGCTCACCAAGCTTCATTTCAGTCCTAGGCACTCAAAGGGCACTAAGCATAGAGTGTGAAAACTGAGTTTCCTTGAGAGCTGCTTGGAAGCCTGATGGTGTGTGAAGTTAGTGAGCCAAATGGAGTTGTTCTCCCACAAGAACCACTCGGCTGATTCTTCTTCAATATGCCCTTCACCAACATGCAGTGTTTCCTTGATTAAATTAGCTCTCACACCAATATTTGCATCTAGAGCCTTTGCATTGAGGGCTATCTGAAAGTGGCTTTGGCCCTGAAGTTGCCTGTGAATGTGGAGTTGGTGGCATGTGAAACCCGCATGTGGAGCATTCGTTTGTGTGGGATGCTCTACCAGGTTCATTCCTAGATAATGCACTCAAAGGGCACTAAGCATAGAGTGTAAAAACTGAGTTTCCTTGAGAGCTGCTTGGAAGCCTGATGGTGTGTGAAGTTAGTGAGCCAAATGGTGTTGTTCTCCCACAAGAACCACTCGGCTTATTCTTCTTCAATATGCCCTTCACCAACATGCAGTGTTTCCTTGATTGAATTAGCTCTCACACCAATATTTGCGTCTAGAGCCTTTGCATTGAGGGCTATCTGAAAACGGCTGTGGCGCTGAAGTGGCCTGTGAATGTGGAGTTGGTGGCATGTGAAACCCGCATGTGGAGCATTCGTTTGTGTGGGATGCTCTACCAGGTTCATTCCTAGAAAATGCACTCAAAGGGCACTAAGCATAGAGTGTGAAAACTGAGTTTCCTTGAGAGCTGCTTGGAAGCCTGATAGTGTGTGAAGTTAGTGAGCCAAATGGAGTTGTTCTCCCACAAGAACCACTCGGCTGATTCTTCTTCAATATGCCCTTCACCAACATGCAGTGTTTCCTTGATTGAATTAGCTCTCACAACAATATTTGCGTCTAGAGCCTTTGCATTGAGGGCTATCTGAAAACGGCTGTGGCGCTGAGGTTGCCTGTGAATGTGGAGTTGGTGACATGTGAAACCCGCATGTGGAGCATTCGTTTGTGTGGGATGCTCTACCAGGTTCATTCCTAGATAATGCACTCAAAGGGCACTAAGCATAGAGTGTGAAAACTGAGTTTCCTTGAGAGCTGCTTGGAAGCCTGACGGTGTGTGAAGTTAGTGAGCCAAATGGAATTGTTCTCCCACAAGAACCACTCGGCTGATTCTTCTTCAATATGCCCTTCACCAACATGCAGTGTTTCCTTGATTGAATTAGCTCTCACACCAATATTTGCGTCTAGAGCCTTTGCATTGAGGGCTATCTGAAAACGGCTGTGGCGCTAAAGTTGCCTGTGAATGTGGAGTTGGTGGCATGTGAAACCCGCATGTGGAGCATTCGTTTGTGTTGGATGCTCTACCAGGTTCATTCCTAGATAATGCACTCAAAGGGCACTAAGCATAGAGTGTGAAAACTGAGTTTCCTTGAGAGCTGCTTGGAAGCCTGATGGTGTGTGAAGTTAGTGAGCCAAATGGTGTTGTTCTCCCACAAGAACCACTCGGCTGATTCTTCTTCAATATGCCCTTCACCAACATGCAGTGTTTCCTTGATTGAATTAGCTCTCACATCAATATTTGCGTCTAGAGCCTTTGCATTGAGGGCTATCTGAAAATGGCTGTGGAGCTGAAGTTGCCTGTGAATGTGGAGTTGGTGGCATTTGAAACCCGCATGTGGAGCATTCGTTTGTGTGGGATGCTCACCAAGCTTCATTTCAGTCCTAGGCACTCAAAGGGCACTAAGCATAGAGTGTGAAAACTGAGTTTCCTTGAGAGCTGCTTGGAAGCCTGATGGTGTGTGAAGTTAGTGAGCCAAATGGAGTTGTTCTCCCACAAGAACCACTCGGCTGATTCTTCTTCAATATGCCCTTCACCAACATGCAGTGTTTCCTTGATTGAATTAGCTCTCACACCAATATTTGCGTCTAGAGCCTTTGCATTGAGGGCTATCTGAAAACGGCTTTGGTGCTGAAGTTGCCTGTGAATGTGGAGTTGGTGACATGTGAAACCCGCATGTGGAGCATTCGTTTGTGTGGGATGCTCTACCAGGTTCATTCCTAGATAATGCACTCAAAGGGCACTAAGCATAGAGTGTGAAAACTGCGTTTCCTTGAGAGCTGCTTGGAAGCCTGATGGTGTGTGAAGTTCGTGAGCCAAATGGAATTGTTCTCCCACAAGAACCACTCGGCTGATTCTTCTTCAATATGCCCTTCACCAACATGCAGTGTTTCCTTGATTGAATTAGCTCTCACACCAATATTTGCGTCTAGAGCCTTTGCATTGAGGGCTATCTGAAAACGGCTGTGGCGCTAAAGTTGCCTGTGAATGTGGAGTTGGTGACATGTGAAACCCGCATGTGGAGCATTCGTTTGTGTGGGATGCTCTACCAGGTTCATTCCTAGATAATGCACTCAAAGGGCACTAAGCATAGAGTGTGAAAACTGAGTTTCCTTGAGAGCTGCTTGGAAGCCTGACGGTGTGTGAAGTTAGTGAGCCAAATGGAATTGTTCTCCCACAAGAACCACTCGGCTGATTCTTCTTCAATATGCCCTTCACCAACATGCAGTGTTTCCTTGATTGAATTAGCTCTCACACCAATATTTGCGTCTAGAGCCTTTGCATTGAGGGCTATCTGAAAACGGCTGTGGCGCTAAAGTTGCCTGTGAATGTGGAGTTGGTGGCATGTGAAACCCGCATGTGGAGCATTCGTTTGTGTGGGATGCTCTACCAGGTTCATTCCTAGATAATGCACTCAAAGGGCACTAAGCATAGAGTGTGAAAACTGAGTTTCCTTGAGAGCTGCTTGGAAGCCTGATGGTGTGTGAAGTTAGTGAGCCAAATGGTGTTGTTCTCCCACAAGAACCACTCGGCTGATTCTTCTTCAATATGCCCTTCACCAACATGCAGTGTTTCCTTGATTGAATTAGCTCTCACATCAATATTTGCGTCTAGAGCCTTTGCATTGAGGGCTATCTGAAAATGGCTGTGGAGCTGAAGTTGCCTGTGAATGTGGAGTTGGTGGCATTTGAAACCCGCATGTGGAGCATTCGTTTGTGTGGGATGCTCACCAAGCTTCATTTCAGTCCTAGGCACTCAAAGGGCACTAAGCATAGAGTGTGAAAACTGAGTTTCCTTGAGAGCTGCTTGGAAGCCTGATGGTGTGTGAAGTTAGTGAGCCAAATGGAGTTGTTCTCCCACAAGAACCACTCGGCTGATTCTTCTTCAATATGCCCTTCACCAACATGCAGTGTTTCCTTGATTGAATTAGCTCTCACACCAATATTTGCGTCTAGAGCCTTTGCATTGAGGGCTATCTGAAAACGGCTTTGGTGCTGAAGTTGCCTGTGAATGTGGAGTTGGTGACATGTGAAACCCGCATGTGGAGCATTCGTTTGTGTGGGATGCTCTACCAGGTTCATTCCTAGATAATGCACTCAAAGGGCACTAAGCATAGAGTGTGAAAACTGCGTTTCCTTGAGAGCTGCTTGGAAGCCTGACGGTGTGTGAAGTTAGTGAGCCAAATGGAATTGTTCTCCCACAAGAACCACTCGGCTGATTCTTCTTCAATATGCCCTTCACCAACATGCAGTGTTTCCTTGATTGAATTAGCTCTCACACCAATATTTGCGTCTAGAGCCTTTGCATTGAGGGCTATCTGAAAACGGCTGTGGCGCTAAAGTTGCCTGTGAATGTGGAGTTGGTGGCATGTGAAACCCGCATGTGGAGCATTCGTTTGTGTGGGATGCTCTACCAGGTTCATTCCTAGATAATGCACTCAAAGGGCACTAAGCATAGAGTGTGAAAACTGCGTTTCCTTGAGAGCTGCTTGGAAGCCTGATGGTGTGTGAAGTTAGTGAGCCAAATGGAGTTGTTCTCCCACAAGAACCACTCGGCTGATTCTTCTTCAATATGCCCTTCACCAACATGCAGTGTTTCCTTGATTGAATTAGCTCTCACATCAATATTTGCATGTAGAGCCTTTGCATTGAGGGATATCTGCAAACGGCTGTGGCGCTGAAGTTGCCTGTGAATGTGGAGTTGGTGGCATGTGAAACCCGCATGTGGAGCATTCGTTTGTGTGGGATGCTCACCAAGCTTCATTTCAGTCCTAGGCACTCAAAGGGCACTAAGCATAGAGTGTGAAAACTGAGTTTCCTTGAGAGCTGCTTGGAAGCCTGATGGTGTGTGACCTTAGTGAGCCAAATGGAGTTGTTCTCCCACAAGAACCACTCGGCTGATTCTTCTTCAATATGCCCTTCACCAACATGCAGTGTTTCCTTGATTGAATTAGCTCTCACACCAATATTTGCGTCTAGAGCCTTTGCATTGAGGGCTATCTGAAAGTGGTTTTGGATCTGAAGTTGCCTGTGAATGTGGAGTTGGTGGCATGTGAAACCCGCATGTGGAGCATTCGTTTGTGTGGGATGCTCTACCAGGTTCATTCCTAGATAATTCACTCAAAGGGCACTAAGCATAGAGTGTGAAAACTGAGTTTCCTTGAGAGCTGCTTGGAAGCCTGATGGTGTGTGAAGTTAGTGAGCCAAATGGTGTTGTTCCCCCACAAGAACCACTTGGCTGATTCTTCTTCAATATGCCCTTCACCAACATGCAGTGTTTCCTTGATTGAATTAGCTCTCACATCAATATTTGCGTCTAGAGCCTTTGCATTGAGGGCTATCTGAAAATGGCTGTGGAGCTGAAGTTGCCTGTGAATGTGGAGTTGGTGGCATTTGAAACCCGCATGTGGAGCATTCGTTTGTGTGGGATGCTCACCAAGATTCATTTCAGTCCTAGGCACTCAAAGGGCACTAAGCATAGAGTGTGAAAACTGAGTTTCCTTGAGAGCTGCTTGGAAGCCTGATGGTGTGTGAAGTTAGTGAGCCAAATGGAGTTGTTCTCCCACAAGAACCACTCGGCTGATTCTTCTTCAATATGCCCTTCAACAACATGCAGTGTTTCCTTGATTGAATTAGCTCTCACACCAATATTTGCGTCTAGAGCCTTTGCATTGAGGGCTATCTGCAAACGGCTGTGGCGCTGAAGTTGTCTGTGAATGTGGAGTTGGTGGCATGTGAAACCCGCATGTGGAGCATTCGTTTGTGTGGGATGCTCTACCAGGTTCATTCCTAGATAATGCACTCAAAGGGCACTAAGCATAGAGTGTGAAAACTGAGTTTCCTTGAGAGCTGCTTGGAAGCCTGATGGTGTGTGAAGTTAGTGAGCCAAATGGTGTTGTTCTCCCACAAGAACCACTCGGCTGATTCTTCTTCAATATGCCCTTCACCAACATGCAGTGTTTCCTTGATTGAATTAGCTCTCACACCAATATTTGCGTCTAGAGCCTTTGCATTGAGGGCTATCTGAAAACGGCTGTGGCGCTGAAGTTGCCTGTGAATGTGGAGTTGGTGGCATGTGAAACCCGCATGTGGAGCATTCGTTTGTGTGGGATGCTCTATCAGGTTCATTCCTAGATAATGCACTCAAAGGGCACTAAGCATAGAGTGTGAAAACTGAGTTTCCTTGAGAGCTGCTTGGAAGCCTGATGGTGTGTGAAGTTAGTGAGCCAAATGGTGTTGTTCTCCCACAAGAACCACTCGGCTGATTCTTCTTCAATATGCCCTTCACCAACATGCAGTGTTTCCTTGATTGAATTAGCTCTCACACCAATATTTGCGTCTAGAGCCTCTTCATTGAGGGCTATCTGAAAGTGGTTTTGGCGCTGAAGTTGCCTGTGAATGTGGAGTTGGTGGCATGTGAAACCCGCATGTGGAGCATTCGTTTGTGTGGGATGCTCAAGATGCTTAATTTCAGTCCTAGGCACTCAGAGGGCACTAAGCACAGAGTGTGAAAACTGAGATTCCTTGAGAGCTGCTTGGAAGCCTGATGGTGTGTGAAGTTAGTGAGCCAAATGGTGTTGTTCTCCCACAAGAACCACTCGGCTGATTCTTCTTCAATATGCCCTTCACCAACATGCAGTGTTTCCTTGATTGAATTAGCTCTCACACCAATATTTGCGTCTAGAGCCTTTGCATTGAGGGCTATCTGAAAACGGCTGTGGCGCTGAAGTTTCCTGTGAATGTGGAGTTGGTGGCATGTGAAACCCGCATGTGGAGCATTCGTTTGTGTGGGATGCTCTACCAGGTTCATTCCTAGATAATGCACTCAAAGGGCACTAAGCATAGAGTGTGAAAACTGAGTTTCCTTGAGAGCTACTTGGAAGCCTGATGGTGTGTGAAGTTAGTGAGCCAAATGGTGTTGTTCTCCCACAAGAACCACTCGGCTGATTCTTCTTCAATATGCCCTTCACCAACATGCAGTGTTTCCTTGATTGAATGAGCTCTCACATCAATATTTGCGTCTAGAGCCTTTGCATTGAGGGCTATCTGAAAACGGCTGTGGCGCTGAAGTTGCCTGTGAATGTGGAGTTGGTGGCATGTGAAACCCGCATGTGGAGTATTCGTTTGTGTGGGATGCTCACCAAGCTTCATTTCAGTCCTAGGCACTCAAAGGGCACTAAGCATAGAGTGTGAAAACTGAGTTTCCTTGAGAGCTGCTTGGAAACCTGATTGTGTTTGACGTTAGTGAGCCAAATGGAGTTGTTCTCCCACAAGAACCACTCGGCTGATTCTTCTTCAATATGCCCTTCACCAACATGCAGTGTTTCCTTGATGAATTAGCTCTCACACCAATATTTGCGTCTAGAGCCTTTGCATTGAGGGCTATCTGCAAACGTCTGTGGCGCTGAAGTTGCCTGTGAATGTGGAGATGGTGGCATTTGAAACCCGCATGTGGAGCATTCGTTTGTGTGGGATGCTCTACCAGGTTCATTCCTAGATAATGCACTCAAAGGGCACTAAGCATAGAGTGTGAAAACTGAGTTTCCTTGAGAGCTGCTTGGCAGCCTGATGGTGTGTGAAGTTAGTGAGCCAAATGGAGTTGTTCTCCCACAAGAACCACTCGGCTGATTCTTCTTCAATATGCCCTTCACCAACATGCAGTGTTTCCTTGATTGAATTAGCTCTCACACCAATATTTGCGTCTAGAGCCTTTGCATTGAGGGCTATCTGAAAACGGCTGTGGAGCTGAAGTTGCCTGTGAATGTGGAGTTGGTGGCATGTGAAACCCGCATGTGGAGCATTCGTTTGTGTGGGATGCTCACCAAGCTTCATTTCAGTCCTAGGCACTCAAAGGGCACTAAGCATAGAGTGTGAAAACTGAGTTTCCTTGAGAGCTGCTTGGAAGCCTGATGGTGTGTGAAGTTAGTGAGCCAAATGGAGTTGTTCTCCCACAAGAACCACTCGGCTGATTCTTCTTCAATATGCCCTTCACCAACATGCAGTGTTTCCTTGATTGAATTAGCTCTCACACCAATATTTGCGTCTAGAGCCTTTGCATTGAGGGCTATCTGAAAGTGGTTTTGGCGCTGAAGTTGCCTGTGAATGTGGAGTTGGTGGCATGTGAAACCCGCATGTGGAGCATTCGTTTGTGTGGGATGCTCTACCAGGTTCATTCCTAGATAATGCACTCAAAGGGCACTAAGCATAGAGTGTAAAAACTGAGTTTCCTTGAGAGCTGCTTGGAAGCCTGATGGTGTGTGAAGTTAGTGAGCCAAATGGTGTTGCTCTCCCACAAGAACCACTTGGCTGATTCTTCTTCAATATGCCCTTCACCAACATGCAGTGTTTTCTTGATTGAATTAGCTCTGACACCAATATTTGCGTCTAGAGCCTTTGCATTGAGGGCTATCTGAAAACGGCTGTGGCGCTGAAGTTGCCTGTGAATGTGGAGTTGGTGGCATGTGAAACCCGCATGTGGAGCATTCGTTTGTGTGGGATGCTCTACCAGGTTCATTCCTAGATAATGCACTCAAAGGGCACTAAGCATAGAGTGTGAAAACTGAGTTTCCTTGAGAGCTGCTTGGAAGCCTGACGGTGTGTGACGTTAGTGAGCCAAATGGAGTTGTTCTCCCACAAGAACCACTCGGCTGATTCTTCTTCAATATGCCCTTCACCAACATGCAGTGTTTCCTTGATTGAATTAGCTCTCACACCAATATTTGCGTCTAGAGCCTCTGCATTGAGGCCTATCTGCAAACGTCTGTGGCGCTGAAGTTGCCTGTGAATGTGGAGTTGGTGGCATGTGAAACCCGCATGTGGAGCATTCGTTTGTGTGGGATGCTCACCAAGCTTCATTTTAGTCCTAGGCACTCAAAGGGCATTAAGCATAGAGTGTGAAAACTGAGTTTCCTTGAGAGCTGCTTGGAAGCCTGATGGTGTGTGACGTTAGTGAGCCAAATGGAGTTGTTCTCCCACAAGAACCACTCAACTGATTCTTCTTCAATATGCCCTTCACCAACATGCAGTGTTTCCTTGATTGAATTAGCTCTCACATCAATATTTGCATGTAGAGCCTTTGCATTGAGGGATATCTGCAAACGGCTGTGGCGCTGAAGTTGCCTGTGAATGTGGAGTTGGTGGCATGTGAAACCCGCATGTGGAGCATTCGTTTGTGTGGGATGCTCACCAGGGTTCATTTCAGTCCTAGGCACTCAAAGGGCACTAAGCATAGAGTGTGAAAACTGAGTTTCCTTGAGAGCTGCTTGGAAGCCTGATGGTGTGTGACGTTAGTGAGCCAAATGGAGTTGTTCTCCCACAAGCACCACTCGGCTGATTCTTCTTCAATATGCCCTTCACCAACATGCAGTGTTTCCTTGATTGAATTAGCTCTCACACCAATATTTGCGTCTAGAGCCTTTGCATTGAGGGCTATCTAAAAGTGGTTTTGGCGCTGAAGTTGCCTGTGAATGTGGAGTTGGTGGCATGTGAAACCCGCATGTGGAGCATTCGTTTGTGTGGGATGCTCTACCAGGTTCATTCCTAGATAATGCACTCAAAGGGCACTAAGCATAGAGTGTAAAAACTGAGTTTCCTTGAGAGCTGCTTGGAAGCCTGATGGTGTGTGACGTTAGTGAGCCAAATGGAGTTGTTCTCCCACAAGAACCACTTGGCTGATTCTTCTTCAATATGCCCTTCACCAACATGCAGTGTTTTCTTGATTGAATTAGCTCTCACACCAATATTTGCGTCTAGAGCCTCTTCATTGAGGGCTATCTGAAAACGGCTGTGCAGCTGAAGTTGCCTGTGAATGTGGAGTTGGTGGCATTTGAAACCCGCATGTGGAGCATTCGTTTGTGTGGGATGCTCACCAAGCTTCATTTCAGTCCTAGGCACTCAAAGGGCACTAAGCATAGAGTGTGAAAACTGAGTTTCCTTGAGAGCTGCTTGGAAGCCTGATGGTGTGTGACGTTAGTGAGCCAAATGGAGTTGTTCTCCCACAAGAACCACTCGGCTGATTCTTCTTCAATATGCCCTTCACCAACATGCAGTGTTTCCTTGATTGAATTAGCTCTCACACCAATATTTGCGTCTAGAGCCTTTGCATTGAGGGCTATCTGCAAACGTCTGTGGCGCTGAAGTTGCCTGTGAATGTGGAGTTGGTGGCATGTGAAACCCGCATGTGGAGCATTCGTTTGTGTGGGATGCTCTACCAGGTTCATTCCTAGATAATGCACTCAAAGGGCACTAAGCATAGAGTGTGAAAGCTGAGTTTCCTTGAGAGCTGCTTGGAAGCCTGATGGTGTGTGAAGTTAGTGAGCCAAATGGAGTTGTTCTCCCACAAGAACCACTCGGCTGATTCTTCTTCAATATGCCCTTCACCAACATGCAGTGTTTCCTTGATTGAATTAGCTCTCACACCAATATTTGCGTCTAGAGCCTCTGCATTGAGGGCTATCTGAAAACGGCTGTGGAGCTGAAGTTGCCTGTGAATGTGGAGTTGGTGGCATTTGAAACCCGCATGTGGAGCATTCGTTTGTGTGGGATGCTCACCAAGCTTCATTTTAGTCCTAGGCACTCAAAGGGCACTAAGCATAGAGTGTGAAAACTGAGTTTCCTTGAGAGCTGCTTGGAAGCCTGATGGTGTGTGACGTTAGTGAGCCAAATGGAGTTGTTCTCCCACAAGAACCACTCGACTGATTCTTCTTCAATATGCCCTTCACCAACATGCAGTGTTTCCTTGATTGAATTAGCTCTCACATCAATATTTGCATGTAGAGCCTTTGCATTGAGGGATATCTGCAAACGGCTGTGGCGCTGAAGTTGCCTGTGAATGTGGAGTTGGTGACATGTGAAACCCGCATGTGGAGCATTCGTTTGTGTGGGATGCTCACCAGGCTTCATTTCAGTCCTAGGCACTCAAAGGGCACTAAGCATAGAGTGTGAAAACTGAGTTTCCTTGAGAGCTGCTTGGAAGCCTGATGGTGTGTGACGTTAGTGAGCCAAATGGAGTTGTTCTCCCACAAGCACCACTCGGCTGATTCTTCTTCAATATGCCCTTCACCAACATGCAGTGTTTCCTTGATTGAATTAGCTCTCACACCAATATTTGCGTCTAGAGCCTTTGCATTGAGGGCTATCTGAAAGTGGTTTTGGATCTGAAGTTGCCTGTGAATGTGGAGTTGGTGGCATGTGAAACCCGCATGTGGAGCATTCGTTTGTGTGGGATGCTCTACCAGGTTCATTCCTAGATAATGCACTCAAAGGGCACTAAGCATAGAGTGTAAAAACTGAGTTTCCTTGAGAGCTGCTTGGAAGCCTGATGGTGTGTGAAGTTAGTGAGCCAAATGGTGTTGCTCTCCCACAAGAACCACTTGGCTGATTCTTCTTCAATATGCCCTTCACCAACATGCAGTGTTTTCTTGATTGAATTAGCTCTGACACCAATATTTGCGTCTAGAGCCTCTTCATTGAGGGCTATCTGAAAACGGCTGTGGAGCTGAAGTTGCCTGTGAATGTGGAGTTGGTGGCATGTGAAACCCGCATGTGGAGCATTCGTTTGTGTGGGATGCTCTACCAGGTTCATTCCTAGATAATGCACTCAAAGGGCACTAAGCATAGAGTGTGAAAACTGAGTTTGCTTGAGAGCTGCTTGGAAGCCTGACGGTGTGTGAAGTTAGTGAGCCAAATGGAGTTGTTCTCCCACAAGAACCACTCGGCTGATTCTTCTTCAATATGCCCTTCACCAACATGCAGTGTTTCCTTGATTGAATTAGCTCTGACAGCAATATTTGCGTCTAGAGCCTTTGCATTGAGGGCTATCTGAAAACGGCTGTGGCGCTGAAGTTGCCTGTGAATGTGGAGTTGGTGGCATGTGAAACCCGCATGTGGAGCATTCGTTTGTGTGGGATGCTCTACCAGGTTCATTCCTAGATAATGCACTCAAAGGGCACTAAGCATAGAGTGTGAAAACTGCGTTTCCTTGAGAGCTGCTTGGAAGCCTGATGGTGTGTGACGTTAGTGAGCCAAACGGAGTTGTTCTCCCACAAGAACCACGCGGCTGATTCTTCTTCAATATGCCCTTCACCAACATGCAGTGTTTGCTTGATGAATTAGCTCTCACACCAATATTTGCGTCTAGAGCCTTTGCATTGAGGGCTATCTGAAAGTGGCTTTGGTGCTGAAGTTGCCTGTGAATGTGGAGTTGGTGGCATGTGAAACCCGCATGTGGAGCATTCGTTTGTGTGGGATGCTCACCAAGCTTCATTTCAGTCCTAGGCACTCAAAGGGCACTAAGCATAGACTGTGAAAACTGAGTTTCCTTGAGAGCTGCTTGGAAGCCTGATGGTGTGTGAAGTTAGTGAGCCAAATGGAGTTGTTCTCCCACAAGAACCACTCGGCTGATTCTTCTTCAATATGCCCTTCACCAACATGCAGTGTTTCCTTGATTGAATTAGCTCTCACACCAATATTTGCGTCTAGAGCCTTTGCATTGAGGGCTATCTGAAAACGGCTGTGGCGCTGAAGTTGCCTGTGAATGTGGAGTTGGTGGCATGTGAAACCCGCATGTGGAGCATTCGTTTGTGTGGGATGCTCTACCAGGTTCATTCCTAGATAATGCACTCAAAGGGCACTAAGCATAGAGTGTGAAAACTGAGTTTCCTTGAGAGCTGCTTGGAAGCCTGATGGTGTGTGAAGTTAGTGAGCCAAATGGAGTTGTTCTCCCACAAGAACCACTCGGCTGATTCTTCTTCAATATGCCCTTCACCAACATGCAGTGTTTCCTTGATTGAATTAGCTCTCACATCAATATTTGCATGTAGAGCCTTTGCATTGAGGGTTATCTGCAAACGGCTGTGGCGCTGAAGTTGCCTGTGAATGTGGAGTTGGTGGCATGTGAAACCCGCATGTGGAGCATTCGTTTGTGTTGGATGCTCACCAAGCTTCATTTCAGTCCTAGGCACTCAAAGGGCACTAAGCATAGAGTGTGAAAACTGAGTTTCCTTGAGAGCTGCTTGGAAGCCTGATGGTGTGTGAAGTTAGTGAGCCAAATGGAGTTGTTCTCCCACAAGAACCACTCGGCTGATTCTTCTTCAATATGCCCTTCACCAACATGCAGTGTTTCCTTGATTAAATTAGCTCTCACACCAATATTTGCGTCTAGAGCCTTTGCATTGAGGGCTATCTGAAAGTGGCTTTGGCCCTGAAGTTGCCTGTGAATGTGGAGTTGGTGGCATGTGAAACCCGCATGTGGAGCATTCGTTTGTGTGGGATGCTCTACCAGGTTCCTTCCTAGATAATGCACTCAAAGGGCACTAAGCATAGAGTGTAAAAACTGAGTTTCCTTGAGAGCTGCTTGGAAGCCTGATGGTGTGTGAAGTTAGTGAGCCAAATGGTGTTGTTCTCCCACAAGAACCACTCGGCTGATTCTTCTTCAATATGCCCTTCACCAACATGCAGTGCTTCCTTGATTGAATTAGCTCTCACATCAATATTTGCGTCTAGAGCCTTTGCATTGAGGGCTATCTGAAAATGGCTGTGGAGCTGAAGTTGCCTGTGAATGTGGAGTTGGTGGCATTTGAAACCCGCATGTGGAGCATTCGTTTGTGTGGGATGCTCACCAAGCTTCATTTCAGTCCTAGGCACTCAAAGGGCACTAAGCATAGACTGTGAAAACTGAGTTTCCTTGAGAGCTGCTTGGAAGCCTGATGGTGTGTGAAGTTAGTGAGCCAAATGGAGTTGTTCTCCCACAAGAACCACTCGGCTGATTCTTCTTCAATATGCCCTTCACCAACATGCAGTGTTTCCTTGATTGAATTAGCTCTCACACCAATATTTGCGTCTAGAGAATTTGCATTGAGGGCTATCTGCAAACGTCTGTGGCGCTGAAGTTGCCTGTGAATGTGGAGTTGGTGGCATGTGAAACCCGCATGTGGAGCATTCGTTTGTGTGGGATGCTCTACCAGGTTCATTCCTAGATAATGCACTCAAAGGGCACTAAGCATAGAGTGTGAAAACTGAGTTTCCTTGAGAGCTGCTTGGAAGCCTGATGGTGTGTGAAGTTAGTGAGCCAAATGGAGTTGTTCTCCCACAAGCACCACTCGGCTGATTCTTCTTCAATATGCCCTTCACCAACATGCAGTGTTTCCTTGATTGAATTAGCTCTCACACCAATATTTGCGTCTAGAGCCTTTGCATTGAGGGCTATCTGAAAGTGGTTTTGGATCTGAAGTTGCCTGTGAATGTGGAGTTGGTGGCATGTGAAACCCGCATGTGGAGCATTCGTTTGTGTGGGATGCTCTACCAGGTTCATTCCTAGATAATGCACTCAAAGGGCACTAAGCATAGAGTGTAAAAACTGAGTTTCCTTGAGAGCTGCTTGGAAGCCTGATGGTGTGTGAAGTTAGTGAGCCAAATGGTGTTGCTCTCCCACAAGAACCACTTGGCTGATTCTTCTTCAATATGCCCTTCACCAACATGCAGTGTTTCCTTGATTGAATTAGCTCTCACACCAATATTTGCGTCTAGAGCCTCTTCATTGAGGGCTATCTGAAAACGGCTGTGGAGCTGAAGTTGCCTGTGAATGTGGAGTTGGTGGCATGTGAAACCCGCATGTGGAGCATTCGTTTGTGTGGGATGCTCTACCAGGTTCATTCCTAGATAATGCACTCAAAGGGCACTAAGCATAGAGTGTGAAAACTGAGTTTGCTTGAGAGCTGCTTGGAAGCCTGACGGTGTGTGAAGTTAGTGAGCCAAATGGAGTTGTTCTCCCACAAGAACCACTCGGCTGATTCTTCTTCAATATGCCCTTCACCAACATGCAGTGTTTCCTTGATTGAATTAGCTCTGACAGCAATATTTGCGTCTAGAGCCTTTGCATTGAGGGCTATCTGAAAACGGCTGTGGCGCTGAAGTTGCCTGTGAATGTGGAGTTGGTGGCATGTGAAACCCGCATGTGGAGCATTCGTTTGTGTGGGATGCTCTACCAGGTTCATTCCTAGATAATGCACTCAAAGGGCACTAAGCATAGAGTGTGAAAACTGCGTTTCCTTGAGAGCTGCTTGGAAGCCTGATGGTGTGTGACGTTAGTGAGCCAAACGGAGTTGTTCTCCCACAAGAACCACTCGGCTGATTCTTCTTCAATATGCCCTTCACCAACATGCAGTGTTTGCTTGATGAATTAGCTCTCACACCAATATTTGCGTCTAGAGCCTTTGCATTGAGGGCTATCTGAAAGTGGCTTTGGTGCTGAAGTTGCCTGTGAATGTGGAGTTGGTGGCATGTGAAACCCGCATGTGGAGCATTCGTTTGTGTGTGGATGCTCACCAAGCTTCATTTCAGTCCTAGGCACTCAAAGGGCACTAAGCATAGACTGTGAAAACTGAGTTTCCTTGAGAGCTGCTTGGAAGCCTGATGGTGTGTGAAGTTAGTGAGCCAAATGGAGTTGTTCTCCCACAAGAACCACTCGGCTGATTCTTCTTCAATATGCCCTTCACCAACATGCAGTGTTTCCTTGATTGAATTAGCTCTCACACCAATATTTGCGTCTAGAGCCTTTGCATTGAGGGCTATCTGAAAACGGCTGTGGCGCTGAAGTTGCCTGTGAATGTGGAGTTGGTGGCATGTGAAACCCGCATGTGGAGCATTCGTTTGTGTGGGATGCTCTACCAGGTTCATTCCTAGATAATGCACTCAAAGGGCACTAAGCATAGAGTGTGAAAACTGAGTTTCCTTGAGAGCTGCTTGGAAGCCTGATGGTGTGTGAAGTTAGTGAGCCAAATGGAGTTGTTCTCCCACAAGAACCACTCGGCTGATTCTTCTTCAATATGCCCTTCACCAACATGCAGTGTTTCCTTGATTGAATTAGCTCTCACATCAATATTTGCATGTAGAGCCTTTGCATTGAGGGATATCTGCAAACGGCTGTGGCGCTGAAGTTGCCTGTGAATGTGGAGTTGGTGGCATGTGAAACCCGCATGTGGAGCATTCGTTTGTGTTGGATGCTCACCAAGCTTCATTTCAGTCCTAGGCACTCAAAGGGCACTAAGCATAGAGTGTAAAAACTGAGTTTCCTTGAGAGCTGCTTGGAAGCCTGATGGTGTGTGAAGTTAGTGAGCCAAATGGAGTTGTTCTCCCACAAGAACCACTCGGCTGATTCTTCTTCAATATGCCCTTCACCAACATGCAGTGTTTCCTTGATTAAATTAGCTCTCACACCAATATTTGCGTCTAGAGCCTTTGCATTGAGGGCTATCTGAAAGTGGCTTTGGCCCTGAAGTTGCCTGTGAATGTGGAGTTGGTGGCATGTGAAACCCGCATGTGGAGCATTCGTTTGTGTGGGATGCTCTACCAGGTTCATTCCTAGATAATGCACTCAAAGGGCACTAAGCATAGAGTGTAAAAACTGAGTTTCCTTGAGAGCTGCTTGGAAGCCTGATGGTGTGTGAAGTTAGTGAGCCAAATGGTGTTGTTCTCCCACAAGAACCACTCGGCTGATTCTTCTTCAATATGCCCTTCACCAACATGCAGTGCTTCCTTGATTGAATTAGCTCTCACATCAATATTTGCGTCTAGAGCCTTTGCATTGAGGGCTATCTGAAAATGGCTGTGGAGCTGAAGTTGCCTGTGAATGTGGAGTTGGTGGCATGTGAAACCCGCATGTGGAGCATTCGTTTGTGTGGGATGCTCACCAAGCTTCATTTCAGTCCTAGGCACTCAAAGGGCACTAAGCATAGACTGTGAAAACTGAGTTTCCTTGAGAGCTGCTTGGAAGCCTGATGGTGTGTGAAGTTAGTGAGCCAAATGGAGTTGTTCTCCCACAAGAACCACTCGGCTGATTCTTCTTCAATATGCCCTTCACCAACATGCAGTGTTTCCTTGATTGAATTAGCTCTCACACCAATATTTGCGTCTAGAGCCTTTGCATTGAGGGCTATCTGAAAACGGCTGTGGCGCTGAAGTTGCCTGTGAATGTGGAGTTGGTGGCATGTGAAACCCGCATGTGGAGCATTCGTTTGTGTGGGATGCTCTACCAGGTTCATTCCTAGATAATGCACTCAAAGGGCACTAAGCATAGAGTGTGAAAACTGCGTTTCCTTGAGAGCTGCTTGGAAGCCTGATGGTGTGTGAAGTTAGTGAGCCAAATGGAGTTGTTCTCCCACAAGAACCACTCGGCTGATTCTTCTTCAATATGCCCTTCACCAACATGCAGTGTTTGCTTGATTGAATTAGCTCTCACATCAATATTTGCATGTAGAGCCTTTGCATTGAGGGCTATCTGAAAGTGGCTTTGGTGCTGAAGTTGCCTGTGAATGTGGAGTTGGTGGCATGTGAAACCCGCATGTGGAGCATTCGTTTGTGTGGGATGCTCACCAAGCTTCATTTCAGTCCTAGGCACTCAAAGGGCACTAAGCATAGACTGTGAAAACTGAGTTTCCTTGAGAGCTGCTTGGAAGCCTGATGGTGTGTGAAGTTAGTGAGCCAAATGGAGTTGTTCTCCCACAAGAACCACTCAGCTGATTCTTATTCAATATGCCCTTCACCAACATGCAGTGTTTCCTTGATTAAATTAGCTCTCACACCAATATTTGCGTCTAGAGCCTTTGCATTGAGGGCTATCTGAAAGTGGCTTTGCCCCTGAAGTTGCCTGTGAATGTGGAGTTGGTGGCATGTGAAACCCGCATGTGGAGCATTCGTTTGTGTGGGATGCTCTACCAGGTTCATTCCTAGATAATGCACTCAAAGGGCACTAAGCATAGAGTGTAAAAACTGAGTTTCCTTGAGAGCTGCTTGGAAGCCTGATGGTGTGTGAAGTTAGTGAGCCAAATGGTGTTGTTCTCCCACAAGAACCACTCGGCTGATTCTTCTTCAATATGCCCTTCACCAACATGCAGTGTTTCCTTGATTGAATTAGCTCTCACATCAATATTTGCGTCTAGAGCCTTTGCATTGAGGGCTATCTGAAAATGGCTGTGGAGCTGAAGTTGCCTGTGAATGTGGAGTTGGTGGCATTTGAAACCCGCATGTGGAGCATTCGTTTGTGTGGGATGCTCACCAAGCTTCATTTCAGTCCTAGGCACTCAAAGGGCACTAAGCATAGAGTGTGAAAACTGAGTTTCCTTGAGAGCTGCTTGGAAGCCTGATGGTGTGTGAAGTTAGTGAGCCAAATGGAGTTGTTCTCCCACAAGAACCACTCGGCTGATTCTTCTTCAATATGCCCTTCACCAACATGCAGTGTTTCCTTGATTGAATTAGCTCTCACACCAATATTTGCGTCTAGAGCCTTTGCATTGAGGGCTATCTGAAAACGGCTGTGGCGCTGAAGTTGCCTGTGAATGTGGAGTTGGTGGCATGTGAAACCCGCATGTGGAGCATTCGTTTGTGTGGGATGCTCTACCAGGTTCATTCCTAGATAATGCACTCAAAGGGCACTAAGCATAGAGTGTGAAAACTGAGTTTCCTTGAGAGCTGCTTGGAAGCCTGATGGTGTGTGAAGTTAGTGAGCCAAATGGAGTTGTTCTCCCACAAGAACCACTCGGCTGATTCTTCTTCAATATGCCCTTCACCAACATGCAGTGTTTCCTTGATTGAATTAGCTCTCACATCAATATTTGCATGTAGAGCCTTTGCATTGAGGGATATCTGCAAACGGCTGTGGCGCTGAAGTTGCCTGTGAATGTGGAGTTGGTGGCATGTGAAACCCGCATGTGGAGCATTCGTTTGTGTTGGATGCTCACCAAGCTTCATTTCAGTCCTAGGCACTCAAAGGGCACTAAGCATAGAGTGTAAAAACTGAGTTTCCTTGAGAGCTGCTTGGAAGCCTGATGGTGTGTGAAGTTAGTGAGCCAAATGGAGTTGTTCTCCCACAAGAACCACTCGGCTGATTCTTCTTCAATATGCCCTTCACCAACATGCAGTGTTTCCTTGATTAAATTAGCTCTCACACCAATATTTGCGTCTAGAGCCTTTGCATTGAGGGCTATCTGAAAGTGGCTTTGGCCCTGAAGTTGCCTGTGAATGTGGAGTTGGTGGCATGTGAAACCCGCATGTGGAGCATTCGTTTGTGTGGGATGCTCTACCAGGTTCATTCCTAGATAATGCACTCAAAGGGCACTAAGCATAGAGTGTAAAAACTGAGTTTCCTTGAGAGCTGCTTGGAAGCCTGATGGTGTGTGAAGTTAGTGAGCCAAATGGTGTTGTTCTCCCACAAGAACCACTCGGCTGATTCTTCTTCAATATGCCCTTCACCAACATGCAGTGCTTCCTTGATTGAATTAGCTCTCACATCAATATTTGCGTCTAGAGCCTTTGCATTGAGGGCTATCTGAAAATGGCTGTGGAGCTGAAGTTGCCTGTGAATGTGGAGTTGGTGGCATGTGAAACCCGCATGTGGAGCATTCGTTTGTGTGGGATGCTCACCAAGCTTCATTTCAGTCCTAGGCACTCAAAGGGCACTAAGCATAGACTGTGAAAACTGAGTTTCCTTGAGAGCTGCTTGGAAGCCTGATGGTGTGTGAAGTTAGTGAGCCAAATGGAGTTGTTCTCCCACAAGAACCACTCGGCTGATTCTTCTTCAATATGCCCTTCACCAACATGCAGTGTTTCCTTGATTGAATTAGCTCTCACACCAATATTTGCGTCTAGAGCCTTTGCATTGAGGGCTATCTGAAAACGGCTGTGGCGCTGAAGTTGCCTGTGAATGTGGAGTTGGTGGCATGTGAAACCCGCATGTGGAGCATTCGTTTGTGTGGGATGCTCTACCAGGTTCATTCCTAGATAATGCACTCAAAGGGCACTAAGCATAGAGTGTGAAAACTGCGTTTCCTTGAGAGCTGCTTGGAAGCCTGATGGTGTGTGAAGTTAGTGAGCCAAATGGAGTTGTTCTCCCACAAGAACCACTCGGCTGATTCTTCTTCAATATGCCCTTCACCAACATGCAGTGTTTGCTTGATTGAATTAGCTCTCACATCAATATTTGCATGTAGAGCCTTTGCATTGAGGGCTATCTGAAAGTGGCTTTGGTGCTGAAGTTGCCTGTGAATGTGGAGTTGGTGGCATGTGAAACCCGCATGTGGAGCATTCGTTTGTGTGGGATGCTCACCAAGCTTCATTTCAGTCCTAGGCACTCAAAGGGCACTAAGCATAGACTGTGAAAACTGAGTTTCCTTGAGAGCTGCTTGGAAGCCTGATGGTGTGTGAAGTTAGTGAGCCAAATGGAGTTGTTCTCCCACAAGAACCACTCAGCTGATTCTTATTCAATATGCCCTTCACCAACATGCAGTGTTTCCTTGATTAAATTAGCTCTCACACCAATATTTGCGTCTAGAGCCTTTGCATTGAGGGCTATCTGAAAGTGGCTTTGCCCCTGAAGTTGCCTGTGAATGTGGAGTTGGTGGCATGTGAAACCCGCATGTGGAGCATTCGTTTGTGTGGGATGCTCTACCAGGTTCATTCCTAGATAATGCACTCAAAGGGCACTAAGCATAGAGTGTAAAAACTGAGTTTCCTTGAGAGCTGCTTGGAAGCCTGATGGTGTGTGAAGTTAGTGAGCCAAATGGTGTTGTTCTCCCACAAGAACCACTCGGCTGATTCTTCTTCAATATGCCCTTCACCAACATGCAGTGTTTCCTTGATTGAATTAGCTCTCACATCAATATTTGCGTCTAGAGCCTTTGCATTGAGGGCTATCTGAAAATGGCTGTGGAGCTGAAGTTGCCTGTGAATGTGGAGTTGGTGGCATTTGAAACCCGCATGTGGAGCATTCGTTTGTGTGGGATGCTCACCAAGCTTCATTTCAGTCCTAGGCACTCAAAGGGCACTAAGCATAGAGTGTGAAAACTGAGTTTCCTTGAGAGCTGCTTGGAAGCCTGATGGTGTGTGAAGTTAGTGAGCCAAATGGAGTTGTTCTCCCACAAGAACCACTCGGCTGATTCTTCTTCAATATGCCCTTCACCAACATGCAGTGTTTCCTTGATTGAATTAGCTCTCACACCAATATTTGCGTCTAGAGCCTTTGCATTGAGGGCTATCTGAAAACGGCTGTGGCGCTGAAGTTGCCTGTGAATGTGGAGTTGGTGGCATGTGAAACCCGCATGTGGAGCATTCGTTTGTGTGGGATGCTCTACCAGGTTCATTCCTAGATAATGCACTCAAAGGGCACTAAGCATAGAGTGTGAAAACTGAGTTTCCTTGAGAGCTGCTTGGAAGCCTGATGGTGTGTGAAGTTAGTGAGCCAAATGGAGTTGTTCTCCCACAAGAACCACTCGGCTGATTCTTCTTCAATATGCCCTTCACCAACATGCAGTGTTTCCTTGATTGAATTAGCTCTCACATCAATATTTGCATGTAGAGCCTTTGCATTGAGGGATATCTGCAAACGGCTGTGGCGCTGAAGTTGCCTGTGAATGTGGAGTTGGTGGCATGTGAAACCCGCATGTGGAGCATTCGTTTGTGTGGGATGCTCACCAAGCTTCATTTCAGTCCTAGGCACTCAAAGGGCACTAAGCATAGAGTGTGAAAACTGAGTTTCCTTGAGAGCTGCTTGGAAGCCTGATGGTGTGTGACGTTAGTGAGCCAAATGGAGTTGTTCTCCCACAAGAACCACTCGGCTGATTCTTCTTCAATATGCCCTTCACCAACATGCAGTGTTTCCTTGATTGAATTAGCTCTCACACCAATATTTGCGTCTAGAGCCTTTGCATTGAGGGCTATCTGCAAACGTCTGTGGCGCTGAAGTTGCCTGTGAATGTGGAGTTGGTGGCATGTGAAACCCGCATGTGGAGCATTCGTTTGTGTGGGATGCTCTACCAGGTTCATTCCTAGATAATGCACTCAAAGGGCACTAAGCATAGAGTGTGAAAACTGCGTTTCCTTGAGAGCTGCTTGGAAGCCTGATGGTGTGTGACGTTAGTGAGCCAAACGGAGTTGTTCTCCCACAAGAACCACGCGGCTGATTCTTCTTCAATATGCCCTTCACCAACATGCAGTGTTTCCTTGATTGAATTAGCTCTCACACCAATATTTGCGTCTAGAGCCTTTGCATTGAGGGCTATCTGAAAGTGGCTGTGGCGCTGAAGTTGCCTGTGAATGTGGAGTTGGTGGCATGTGAAACCCGCATGTGGAGCATTCGTTTGTGTGGGATGCTCACCAAGCTTCATTTCAGTCCTAGGCACTCAAAGGGCACTAAGCATAGAGTGTGAAAACTGAGTTTCCTTGAGAGCTGCTTGGAAGCCTGATGGTGTGTGAAGTTAGTGAGCCAAATGGAGTTGTTCTCCCACAAGAATCACTCGGCTGATTCTTCTTCAATATGCCCTTCACCAACATGCAGTGTTTCCTTGATTGAATTAGCTCTGACAGCAATATTTGCGTCTAGAGCCTTTGCATTGAGGGCTATCTGAAAGTGGCTTTGGCCCTGAAGTTGCCTGTGAATGTGGAGTTGGTGGCATGTGAAACCCGCATGTGGAGCATTCGTTTGTGTGGGATGCTCTACCAGGTTCATTCCTAGATAATGCACTCAAAGGGCACTAAGCATAGAGTGTAAAAACTGAGTTTCCTTGAGAGCTGCTTGGAAGCCTGATGGTGTGTGAAGTTAGTGAGCCAAATGGTGTTGTTCTCCCACAAGAACCACTCGGCTTATTCTTCTTCAATATGCCCTTCACCAACATGCAGTGTTTCCTTGATTGAATTAGCTCTCACACCAATATTTGCGTCTAGAGCCTTTGCATTGAGGGCTATCTGAAAACGGCTGTGGCGCTGAAGTGGCCTGTGAATGTGGAGTTGGTGGCATGTGAAACCCGCATGTGGAGCATTCGTTTGTGTGGGATGCTCTACCAGGTTCATTCCTAGAAAATGCACTCAAAGGGCACTAAGCATAGAGTGTGAAAACTGAGTTTCCTTGAGAGCTGCTTGGAAGCCTGATGGTGTGTGAAGTTAGTGAGCCAAATGGAGTTGTTCTCCCACAAGAACCACTCGGCTGATTCTTCTTCAATATGCCCTTCACCAACATGCAGTGTTTCCTTGATTGAATTAGCTCTCACACCAATATTTGCGTCTAGAGCCTCTGCATTGAGGCCTATCTGAAAATGGCTGTGGAGCTGAAGTTGCCTGTGAATGTGGAGTTGGTGGCATTTGAAACCCGCATGTGGAGCATTCGTTTGTGTGGGATGCTCACCAAGCTTCATTTTAGTCCTAGGCACTCAAAGGGCACTAAGCATAGAGTGTGAAAACTGAGTTTCCTTGAGAGCTGCTTGGAAGCCTGATGGTGTGTGACGTTAGTGAGCCAAATGGAGTTGTTCTCCCACAAGAACCACTCGACTGATTCTTCTTCAATATGCCCTTCACCAACATGCAGTGTTTCCTTGATTGAATTAGCTCTCACATCAATATTTGCATGTAGAGCCTTTGCATTGAGGGATATCTGCAAACGGCTGTGGCGCTGAAGTTGCCTGTGAATGTGGAGTTGGTGGCATGTGAAACCCGCATGTGGAGCATTCGTTTGTGTGGGATGCTCACCAGGCTTCATTTCAGTCCTAGGCACTCAAAGGGCACTAAGCATAGAGTGTGAAAACTGAGTTTCCTTGAGAGCTGCTTGGAAGCCTGATGGTGTGTGACGTTAGTGAGCCAAATGGAGTTGTTCTCCCACAAGCACCACTCGGCTGATTCTTCTTCAATATGCCCTTCACCAACATGCAGTGTTTCCTTGATTGAATTAGCTCTCACACCAATATTTGCGTCTAGAGCCTTTGCATTGAGGGCTATCTGAAAGTGGTTTTGGATCTGAAGTTGCCTGTGAATGTGGAGTTGGTGGCATGTGAAACCCGCATGTGGAGCATTCGTTTGTGTGGGATGCTCTACCAGGTTCATTCCTAGATAATGCACTCAAAGGGCACTAAGCATAGAGTGTAAAAACTGAGTTTCCTTGAGAGCTGCTTGGAAGCCTGATGGTGTGTGAAGTTAGTGAGCCAAATGGAGTTGTTCTCCCACAAGAACCACTTGGCTGATTCTTCTTCAATATGCCCTTCACCAACATGCAGTGTTTTCTTGATTGAATTAGCTCTGACACCAATATTTGCGTCTAGAGCCTCTTCATTGAGGGCTATCTGAAAACGGCTGTGGAGCTGAAGTTGCCTGTGAATGTGGAGTTGGTGGCATTTGAAACCCGCATGTGGAGCATTCGTTTGTGTGGGATGCTCACCAAGCTTCATTTCAGTCCTAGGCACTCAAAGGGCACTAAGCATAGACTGTGAAAACTGAGTTTCCTTGAGAGCTGCTTGGAAGCCTGATGGTGTGTGAAGTTAGTGAGCCAAATGGAGTTGTTCTCCCACAAGAACCACTCGGCTGATTCTTCTTCAATATGCCCTTCAACAACATGCAGTGTTTCCTTGATTGAATTAGCTCTCACACCAATATTTGCGTCTAGAGCCTTTGCATTGAGGGCTATCTGAAAACGGCTGTGGCGCTGAGGTTGCCTGTGAATGTGGAGTTGGTGACATGTGAAACCCGCATGTGGAGCATTCGTTTGTGTGGGATGCTCTACCAGGTTCATTCCTAGATAATGCACTCAAAGGGCACTAAGCATAGAGTGTGAAAACTGAGTTTCCTTGAGAGCTGCTTGGAAGCCTGACGGTGTGTGAAGTTAGTGAGCCAAATGGAATTGTTCTCCCACAAGAACCACTCGGCTGATTCTTCTTCAATATGCCCTTCACCAACATGCAGTGTTTCCTTGATTGAATTAGCTCTCACACCAATATTTGCGTCTAGAGCCTTTGCATTGAGGGCTATCTGAAAACGGCTGTGGCGCTAAAGTTGCCTGTGAATGTGGAGTTGGTGGCATGTGAAACCCGCATGTGGAGCATTCGTTTGTGTGGGATGCTCTACCAGGTTCATTCCTAGATAATGCACTCAAAGGGCACTAAGCATAGAGTGTGAAAACTGAGTTTCCTTGAGAGCTGCTTGGAAGCCTGATGGTGTGTGAAGTTAGTGAGCCAAATGGTGTTGTTCTCCCACAAGAACCACTCGGCTGATTCTTCTTCAATATGCCCTTCACCAACATGCAGTGTTTCCTTGATTGAATTAGCTCTCACATCAATATTTGCGTCTAGAGCCTTTGCATTGAGGGCTATCTGAAAATGGCTGTGGAGCTGAAGTTGCCTGTGAATGTGGAGTTGGTGGCATTTGAAACCCGCATGTGGAGCATTCGTTTGTGTGGGATGCTCACCAAGCTTCATTTCAGTCCTAGGCACTCAAAGGGCACTAAGCATAGAGTGTGAAAACTGAGTTTCCTTGAGAGCTGCTTGGAAGCCTGATGGTGTGTGAAGTTAGTGAGCCAAATGGAGTTGTTCTCCCACAAGAACCACTCGGCTGATTCTTCTTCAATATGCCCTTCACCAACATGCAGTGTTTCCTTGATTGAATTAGCTCTCACACCAATATTTGCGTCTAGAGCCTTTGCATTGAGGGCTATCTGAAAACGGCTTTGGTGCTGAAGTTGCCTGTGAATGTGGAGTTGGTGACATGTGAAACCCGCATGTGGAGCATTCGTTTGTGTGGGATGCTCTACCAGGTTCATTCCTAGATAATGCACTCAAAGGGCACTAAGCATAGAGTGTGAAAACTGAGTTTCCTTGAGAGCTGCTTGGAAGCCTGACGGTGTGTGAAGTTCGTGAGCCAAATGGAATTGTTCTCCCACAAGAACCACTCGGCTGATTCTTCTTCAATATGCCCTTCACCAACATGCAGTGTTTCCTTGATTGAATTAGCTCTCACACCAATATTTGCGTCTAGAGCCTTTGCATTGAGGGCTATCTGAAAACGGCTGTGGCGCTAAAGTTGCCTGTGAATGTGGAGTTGGTGACATGTGAAACCCGCATGTGGAGCATTCGTTTGTGTGGGATGCTCTACCAGGTTCATTCCTAGATAATGCACTCAAAGGGCACTAAGCATAGAGTGTGAAAACTGAGTTTCCTTGAGAGCTGCTTGGAAGCCTGACGGTGTGTGAAGTTAGTGAGCCAAATGGAATTGTTCTCCCACAAGAACCACTCGGCTGATTCTTCTTCAATATGCCCTTCACCAACATGCAGTGTTTCCTTGATTGAATTAGCTCTCACACCAATATTTGCGTCTAGAGCCTTTGCATTGAGGGCTATCTGAAAACGGCTGTGGCGCTAAAGTTGCCTGTGAATGTGGAGTTGGTGGCATGTGAAACCCGCATGTGGAGCATTCGTTTGTGTGGGATGCTCTACCAGGTTCATTCCTAGATAATGCACTCAAAGGGCACTAAGCATAGAGTGTGAAAACTGAGTTTCCTTGAGAGCTGCTTGGAAGCCTGATGGTGTGTGAAGTTAGTGAGCCAAATGGTGTTGTTCTCCCACAAGAACCACTCGGCTGATTCTTCTTCAATATGCCCTTCACCAACATGCAGTGTTTCCTTGATTGAATTAGCTCTCACATCAATATTTGCGTCTAGAGCCTTTGCATTGAGGGCTATCTGAAAATGGCTGTGGAGCTGAAGTTGCCTGTGAATGTGGAGTTGGTGGCATTTGAAACCCGCATGTGGAGCATTCGTTTGTGTGGGATGCTCACCAAGCTTCATTTCAGTCCTAGGCACTCAAAGGGCACTAAGCATAGAGTGTGAAAACTGAGTTTCCTTGAGAGCTGCTTGGAAGCCTGATGGTGTGTGAAGTTAGTGAGCCAAATGGAGTTGTTCTCCCACAAGAACCACTCGGCTGATTCTTCTTCAATATGCCCTTCACCAACATGCAGTGTTTCCTTGATTGAATTAGCTCTCACACCAATATTTGCGTCTAGAGCCTTTGCATTGAGGGCTATCTGAAAACGGCTGTGGCGCTAAAGTTGCCTGTGAATGTGGAGTTGGTGGCATTTGAAACCCGCATGTGGAGCATTCGTTTGTGTGGGATGCTCACCAAGCTTCATTTCAGTCCTAGGCACTCAAAGGGCACTAAGCATAGAGTGTGAAAACTGAGTTTCCTTGAGAGCTGCTTGGAAGCCTGATGGTGTGTGAAGTTAGTGAGCCAAATGGAGTTGTTCTCCCACAAGAACCACTCGGCTGATTCTTCTTCAATATGCCCTTCACCAACATGCAGTGTTTCCTTGATTGAATTAGCTCTCACACCAATATTTGCGTCTAGAGCCTTTGCATTGAGGGCTATCTGAAAACGGCTGTGGCGCTAAAGTTGCCTGTGAATGTGGAGTTGGTGGCATGTGAAACCCGCATGTGGAGCATTCGTTTGTGTGGGATGCTCTACCAGGTTCATTCCTAGATAATGCACTCAAAGGGCACTAAGCATAGAGTGTGAAAACTGAGTTTCCTTGAGAGCTGCTTGGAAGCCTGACGGTGTGTGAAGTTAGTGAGCCAAATGGAATTGTTCTCCCACAAGAACCACTCGGCTGATTCTTCTTCAATATGCCCTTCACCAACATGCAGTGTTTCCTTGATTGAATTAGCTCTCACACCAATATTTGCGTCTAGAGCCTTTGCATTGAGGGCTATCTGAAAACGGCTGTGGCGCTAAAGTTGCCTGTGAATGTGGAGTTGGTGGCATGTGAAACCCGCATGTGGAGCATTCGTTTGTGTGGGATGCTCTACCAGGTTCATTCCTAGATAATGCACTCAAAGGGCACTAAGCATAGAGTGTGAAAACTGCGTTTCCTTGAGAGCTGCTTGGAAGCCTGATGGTGTGTGAAGTTAGTGAGCCAAATGGAGTTGTTCTCCCACAAGAACCACTCGGCTGATTCTTCTTCAATATGCCCTTCACCAACATGCAGTGTTTCCTTGATTGAATTAGCTCTCACATCAATATTTGCATGTAGAGCCTTTGCATTGAGGGATATCTGCAAACGTCTGTGGCGCTGAAGTTGCCTGTGAATGTGGAGTTGGTGGCATGTGAAACCCGCATGTGGAGCATTCGTTTGTGTGGGATGCTCACCAAGCTTCATTTCAGTCCTAGGCACTCAAAGGGCACTAAGCATAGAGTGTGAAAACTGAGTTTCCTTGAGAGCTGCTTGGAAGCCTGATGGTGTGTGACCTTAGTGAGCCAAATGGAGTTGTTCTCCCACAAGAACCACTCGGCTGATTCTTCTTCAATATGCCCTTCACCAACATGCAGTGTTTCCTTGATTGAATTAGCTCTCACACCAATATTTGCGTCTAGAGCCTTTGCATTGAGGGCTATCTGAAAGTGGTTTTGGATCTGAAGTTGCCTGTGAATGTGGAGTTGGTGGCATGTGAAACCCGCATGTGGAGCATTCGTTTGTGTGGGATGCTCTACCAGGTTCATTCCTAGATAATTCACTCAAAGGGCACTAAGCATAGAGTGTGAAAACTGAGTTTCCTTGAGAGCTGCTTGGAAGCCTGATGGTGTGTGACGTTAGTGAGCCAAATGGTGTTGTTCCCCCACAAGAACCACTTGGCTGATTCTTCTTCAATATGCCCTTCACCAACATGCAGTGTTTCCTTGATTGAATTAGCTCTCACATCAATATTTGCGTCTAGAGCCTTTGCATTGAGGGCTATCTGAAAATGGCTGTGGAGCTGAAGTTGCCTGTGAATGTGGAGTTGGTGGCATTTGAAACCCGCATGTGGAGCATTCGTTTGTGTGGGATGCTCACCAAGATTCATTTCAGTCCTAGGCACTCAAAGGGCACTAAGCATAGAGTGTGAAAACTGAGTTTCCTTGAGAGCTGCTTGGAAGCCTGATGGTGTGTGAAGTTAGTGAGCCAAATGGAGTTGTTCTCCCACAAGAACCACTCGGCTGATTCTTCTTCAATATGCCCTTCAACAACATGCAGTGTTTCCTTGATTGAATTAGCTCTCACACCAATATTTGCGTCTAGAGCCTTTGCATTGAGGGCTATCTGAAAACGGCTGTGGCGCTGAAGTTGCCTGTGAATGTGGAGTTGGTGACATGTGAAACCCGCATGTGGAGCATTCGTTTGTGTGGGATGCTCTACCAGGTTCATTCCTAGATAATGCACTCAAAGGGCACTAAGCATAGAGTGTGAAAACTGAGTTTCCTTGAGAGCTGCTTGGAAGCCTGACGGTGTGTGAAGTTAGTGAGCCAAATGGAATTGTTCTCCCACAAGAACCACTCGGCTGATTCTTCTTCAATATGCCCTTCACCAACATGCAGTGTTTCCTTGATTGAATTAGCTCTCACACCAATATTTGCGTCTAGAGCCTTTGCATTGAGGGCTATCTGAAAACGGCTGTGGCGCTAAAGTTGCCTGTGAATGTGGAGTTGGTGGCATGTGAAACCCGCATGTGGAGCATTCGTTTGTGTGGGATGCTCTACCAGGTTCATTCCTAGATAATGCACTCAAAGGGCACTAAGCATAGAGTGTGAAAACTGAGTTTCCTTGAGAGCTGCTTGGAAGCCTGATGGTGTGTGAAGTTAGTGAGCCAAATGGTGTTGTTCTCCCACAAGAACCACTCGGCTGATTCTTCTTCAATATGCCCTTCACCAACATGCAGTGTTTCCTTGATTGAATTAGCTCTCACATCAATATTTGCGTCTAGAGCCTTTGCATTGAGGGCTATCTGAAAATGGCTGTGGAGCTGAAGTTGCCTGTGAATGTGGAGTTGGTGGCATTTGAAACCCGCATGTGGAGCATTCGTTTGTGTGGGATGCTCACCAAGCTTCATTTCAGTCCTAGGCACTCAAAGGGCACTAAGCATAGAGTGTGAAAACTGAGTTTCCTTGAGAGCTGCTTGGAAGCCTGATGGTGTGTGAAGTTAGTGAGCCAAATGGAGTTGTTCTCCCACAAGAACCACTCGGCTGATTCTTCTTCAATATGCCCTTCACCAACATGCAGTGTTTCCTTGATTGAATTAGCTCTCACACCAATATTTGCGTCTAGAGCCTTTGCATTGAGGGCTATCTGAAAACGGCTTTGGTGCTGAAGTTGCCTGTGAATGTGGAGTTGGTGACATGTGAAACCCGCATGTGGAGCATTCGTTTGTGTGGGATGCTCTACCAGGTTCATTCCTAGATAATGCACTCAAAGGGCACTAAGCATAGAGTGTGAAAACTGAGTTTCCTTGAGAGCTGCTTGGAAGCCTGACGGTGTGTGAAGTTCGTGAGCCAAATGGAATTGTTCTCCCACAAGAACCACTCGGCTGATTCTTCTTCAATATGCCCTTCACCAACATGCAGTGTTTCCTTGATTGAATTAGCTCTCACACCAATATTTGCGTCTAGAGCCTTTGCATTGAGGGCTATCTGAAAACGGCTGTGGCGCTAAAGTTGCCTGTGAATGTGGAGTTGGTGACATGTGAAACCCGCATGTGGAGCATTCGTTTGTGTGGGATGCTCTACCAGGTTCATTCCTAGATAATGCACTCAAAGGGCACTAAGCATAGAGTGTGAAAACTGAGTTTCCTTGAGAGCTGCTTGGAAGCCTGACGGTGTGTGAAGTTAGTGAGCCAAATGGAATTGTTCTCCCACAAGAACCACTCGGCTGATTCTTCTTCAATATGCCCTTCACCAACATGCAGTGTTTCCTTGATTGAATTAGCTCTCACACCAATATTTGCGTCTAGAGCCTTTGCATTGAGGGCTATCTGAAAACGGCTGTGGCGCTAAAGTTGCCTGTGAATGTGGAGTTGGTGGCATGTGAAACCCGCATGTGGAGCATTCGTTTGTGTGGGATGCTCTACCAGGTTCATTCCTAGATAATGCACTCAAAGGGCACTAAGCATAGAGTGTGAAAACTGAGTTTCCTTGAGAGCTGCTTGGAAGCCTGATGGTGTGTGAAGTTAGTGAGCCAAATGGTGTTGTTCTCCCACAAGAACCACTCGGCTGATTCTTCTTCAATATGCCCTTCACCAACATGCAGTGTTTCCTTGATTGAATTAGCTCTCACATCAATATTTGCGTCTAGAGCCTTTGCATTGAGGGCTATCTGAAAATGGCTGTGGAGCTGAAGTTGCCTGTGAATGTGGAGTTGGTGGCATTTGAAACCCGCATGTGGAGCATTCGTTTGTGTGGGATGCTCACCAAGCTTCATTTCAGTCCTAGGCACTCAAAGGGCACTAAGCATAGAGTGTGAAAACTGAGTTTCCTTGAGAGCTGCTTGGAAGCCTGACGGTGTGTGAAGTTAGTGAGCCAAATGGAATTGTTCTCCCACAAGAACCACTCGGCTGATTCTTCTTCAATATGCCCTTCACCAACATGCAGTGTTTCCTTGATTGAATTAGCTCTCACACCAATATTTGCGTCTAGAGCCTTTGCATTGAGGGCTATCTGAAAACGGCTGTGGCGCTAAAGTTGCCTGTGAATGTGGAGTTGGTGGCTTGTGAAACCCGCATGTGGAGCATTCGTTTGTGTGGGATGCTCTACCAGGTTCATTCCTAGATAATGCACTCAAAGGGCACTAAGCATAGAGTGTGAAAACTGAGTTTCCTTGAGAGCTGCTTGGAAGCCTGATGGTGTGTGAAGTTAGTGAGCCAAATGGAGTTGTTCTCCCACAAGAACCACTCGGCTGATTCTTCTTCAATATGCCCTTCACCAACATGCAGTGTTTCCTTGATTGAATTAGCTCTCACATCAATATTTGCATGTAGAGCCTTTGCATTGAGGGATATCTGCAAACGTCTGTGGCGCTGAAGTTGCCTGTGAATGTGGAGTTGGTGGCATGTGAAACCCGCATGTGGAGCATTCGTTTGTGTGGGATGCTCACCAAGCTTCATTTCAGTCCTAGGCACTCAAAGGGCACTAAGCATAGAGTGTGAAAACTGAGTTTCCTTGAGAGCTGCTTGGAAGCCTGATGGTGTGTGACCTTAGTGAGCCAAATGGAGTTGTTCTCCCACAAGAACCACTCGGCTGATTCTTCTTCAATATGCCCTTCACCAACATGCAGTGTTTCCTTGATTGAATTAGCTCTCACACCAATATTTGCGTCTAGAGCCTTTGCATTGAGGGCTATCTGAAAGTGGTTTTGGATCTGAAGTTGCCTGTGAATGTGGAGTTGGTGGCATGTGAAACCCGCATGTGGAGCATTCGTTTGTGTGGGATGCTCTACCAGGTTCATTCCTAGATAATTCACTCAAAGGGCACTAAGCATAGAGTGTGAAAACTGAGTTTCCTTGAGAGCTGCTTGGAAGCCTGATGGTGTGTGAAGTTAGTGAGCCAAATGGTGTTGTTCCCCCACAAGAACCACTTGGCTGATTCTTCTTCAATATGCCCTTCACCAACATGCAGTGTTTCCTTGATTGAATTAGCTCTCACATCAATATTTGCGTCTAGAGCCTCTGCATTGAGGGCTATCTGAAAACGGCTGTGGCGCTGAAGTTGTCTGTGAATGTGGAGTTGGTGGCATGTGAAACCCGCATGTGGAGCATTCGTTTGTGTGGGATGCTCACCAAGCTTCATTTCAGTCCTAGGCACTCAAAGGGCACTAAGCATAGAGTGTGAAAACTGAGTTTCCTTGAGAGCTGCTTGGAAGCCTGATGGTGTGTGACGTTAGTGAGCCAAATGGAGTTGTTCTCCCACAAGAACCACTCGGCTGATTCTTCTTCAATATGCCCTTCACCAACATGCAGTGTTTCCTTGATTGAATTAGCTCTCACATCAATATTTGCATGTAGAGCCTTTGCATTGAGGGCTATCTGAAAACGGCTGTGGCGCTGAAGTTGCCTGTGAATGTGGAGTTGGTGGCATGTGAAACCCGCATGTGGAGCATTCGTTTGTGTGGGATGCTCTACAAGGTTCATTCCTAGATAATGCACTCAAAGGGCACTAAGCATAGAGTGTGAAAACTGAGTTTCCTTGAGAGCTGCTTGGAAGCCTGACGGTGTGTGAAGTTAGTGAGCCAAATGGAGTTGTTCTCCCACAAGAACCACTCGGCTGATTCTTCTTCAATATGCCCTTCACCAACATGCAGTGTTTCCTTGATTGAATTAGCTCTCACATCAATATTTGCGTCTAGAGCCTCTGCATTGAGGGCTATCTGCAAACGTCTGTGGCGCTGAAGTTGCCTGTGAATGTGGAGTTGGTGGCATTTAAAACCCGCATGTGGAGCATTCGTTTGTGTGGGATGCTCACCAAGCTTCATTTCAGTCCTAGGCACTCAAAGGGCACTAAGCATAGAGTGTGAAAACTGAGTTTCCTTGAGAGCTGCTTGGAAGCCTGATGGTGTGTGAAGTTAGTGAGCCAAATGGAGTTGTTCTCCCACAAGAACCACTCGGCTGATTCTTCTTCAATATGCCCTTCAACAACATGCAGTGTTTCCTTGATTGAATTAGCTCTCACACCAATATTTGCGTCTAGAGCCTTTGCATTGAGGGCTATCTGCAAACGGCTGTGGCGCTGAAGTTGCCTGTGAATGTGGAGTTGGTGGCATGTGAAACCCGCATGTGGAGCATTCGTTTGTGTGGGATGCTCTACCAGGTTCATTCCTAGATAATGCACTCAAAGGGCACTAAGCATAGAGTGTGAAAACTGAGTTTCCTTGAGAGCTGCTTGGAAGCCTGATGGTGTGTGACGTTAGTGAGCCTAATGGAATTGTTCTCCCACAAGAACCACTCGGCTGATTCTTCTTCAATATGCCCTTCACCAACATGCAGTGTTTCCTTGATTGAATTAGCTCTCACACCAATATTTGCGTCTAGAGCCTTTGCATTGAGGGCTATCTGAAAACGGCTGTGGCGCTGAAGTTGCCTGTGAATGTGGAGTTGGTGGCATGTGAAACCCGTATGTGGAGCATTCGTTTGTGTGGGATGCTCTACCAGGTTCATTCCTAGATAATGCACTCAAAGGGCACTAAGCATAGAGTGTGAAAACTGAGTTTCCTTGAGAGCTGCTTGGAAGCCTGATGGTGTGTGAAGTTAGTGAGCCAAATGGAGTTGTTCTCCCACAAGAACCACTCGGCTGATTCTTCTTCAATATGCCCTTCAACAACATGCAGTGTTTCCTTGATTGAATTAGCTCTCACACCAATATTTGCCTCTAGAGCCTTTGCATTGAGGGCTATCTGATAACAGCTGTGGCGCTGAAGTTGCCTGTGAATGTGGAGTTGGTGGCATGTGAAACCCGCATGTGGAGCATTCGTTTGTGTGGGATGCTCTACCAGGTTCATTTCTAGATAATGCACTCAAAGGGCACTAAGCATAGAGTGTGAAAACTGAGTTTCCTTGAGAGCTGCTTGGAAGCCTGATGGTGTGTGACGTTAGTGAGCCAAATGGAGTTGTTCTCCCACAAGAACCACTCGGCTGATTCTTCTTCAATATGCCCTTCACCAACATGCAGTGTTTCCTTGATGAATTAGCTCTCACACCAATATTTGCGTCTAGAGCCTTTGCATTGAGGGCTATCTGAAAGTGGTTTTGGCGCTGAAGTGGCCTGTGAATGTGGAGTTGGTGGCATGTGAAACCCGCATGTGGAGCATTCGTTTGTGTGGGATGCTCTACCAGGTTCCTTCCTAGATAATGCACTCAATGGGCACTAAGCATAGAGTGTGAAAACTGAGTTTCCTTGAGAGCTGCTTGGAAGCCTGATGGTGTGTGAAGTTAGTGAGCCAAATGGTGTTGTTCTCCCACAAGAACCACTCGGCTGATTCTTCTTCAATATGCCCTTCACCAACATGCAGTGTTTCCTTGATTGAATTAGCTCTCACATCAATATTTGCATGTAGAGCCTTTGCATTGAGGGATATCTGCAAACGTCTGTGGCGCTGAAGTTGCCTGTGAATGTGGAGTTGGTGGCATGTGAAACCCGCATGTGGAGCATTCGTTTGTGTGGGATGCTCACCAAGCTTCATTTCAGTCCTAGGCACTCAAAGGGCACTAAGCATAGAGTGTGAAAACTGAGTTTCCTTGAGAGCTGCTTGGAAGCCTGATGGTGTGTGACGTTAGTGAGCCAAATGGAGTTGTTCTCCCACAAGAACCACTCGGCTGATTCTTCTTCAATATGCCCTTCACCAACATGCAGTGTTTCCTTGATTGAATTAGCTCTCACACCAATATTTGCGTCTAGAGCCTTTGCATTGAGGGCTATCTGAAAGTGGTTTTGGATCTGAAGTTGCCTGTGAATGTGGAGTTGGTGGCATGTGAAACCCGCATGTGGAGCATTCGTTTGTGTGGGATGCTCTACCAGGTTCATTCCTAGATAATGCACTCAAAGGGCACTAAGCATAGAGTGTGAAAACTGAGTTTCCTTGAGAGCTGCTTGGAAGCCTGATGGTGTGTGAAGTTAGTGAGCCAAATGGTGTTGTTCTCCCACAAGAACCACTTGGCTGATTCTTCTTCAATATGCCCTTCACCAACATGCAGTGTTTCCTTGATTGAATTAGCTCTCACATCAATATTTGCGTCTAGAGCCTCTGCATTGAGGGCTATCTGAAAACGGCTGTGGCGCTGAAGTTGCCTGTGAATGTGGAGTTGGTGGCATGTGAAACCCGCATGTGGAGCATTCGTTTGTGTGGGATGCTCACCAAGCTTCATTTCAGTCCTAGGCACTCAAAGGGCACTAAGCATAGAGTGTGAAAACTGAGTTTCCTTGAGAGCTGCTTGGAAGCCTGATGGTGTGTGACATTAGTGAGCCAAATGGAGTTGTTCTCCCACAAGAACCACTCGGCTGATTCTTCTTCAATATGCCCTTCACCAACATGCAGTGTTTCCTTGATTGAATTAGCTCTCACATCAATATTTGCATGTAGAGCCTTTGCATTGAGGGCTATCTGAAAACGGCTGTGGCGCTGAAGTTGCCTGTGAATGTGGAGTTGGTGGCATGTGAAACCCGCATGTGGAGCATTCGTTTGTGTGGGATGCTCTACAAGGTTCATTCCTAGATAATGCACTCAAAGGGCACTAAGCATAGAGTGTGAAAACTGAGTTTCCTTGAGAGCTGCTTGGAAGCCTGACGGTGTGTGAAGTTAGTGAGCCAAATGGAGTTGTTCTCCCACAAGAACCACTCGGCTGATTCTTCTTCAATATGCCCTTCACCAACATGCAGTGTTTCCTTGATTGAATTAGCTCTCACATCAATATTTGCGTCTAGAGCCTCTGCATTGAGGGCTATCTGAAAACGGCTGTGGAGCTGAAGTTGCCTGTGAATGTGGAGTTGGTGGCATTTGAAACCCGCATGTGGAGCATTCGTTTGTGTGGGATGCTCACCAAGCTTCATTTCAGTCCTAGGCACTCAAAGGGCACTAAGCATAGAGTGTGAAAACTGAGTTTCCTTGAGAGCTGCTTGGAAGCCTGATGGTGTGTGAAGTTAGTGAGCCAAATGGAGTTGTTCTCCCACAAGAACCACTCGGCTGATTCTTCTTCAATATGCCCTTCACCAACATGCAGTGTTTCCTTGATTGAATTAGCTCTCACACCAATATTTGCGTCTAGAGCCTTTGCATTGAGGGCTATCTGATAACGGCTGTGGCGCTGAAGTTGCCTGTGAATGTGGAGTTGGTGGCATGTGAAACCCGCATGTGGAGCATTCGTTTGTGTGGGATGCTCTACCAGGTTCATTCCTAGATAATGCACTCAAAGGGCACTAAGCATAGAGTGTGAAAACTGAGTTTCCTTGAGAGCTGCTTGGAAGCCTGGTGGTGTGTGACGTTAGTGAGCCTAATGGAATTGTTCTCCCACAAGAACCACTCGGCTGATTCTTCTTCAATATGCCCTTCACCAACATGCAGTGTTTCCTTGATTGAATTAGCTCTCACACCAATATTTGCGTCTAGAGCCTTTGCATTGAGGGCTATCTGAAAACGGCTGTGGCGCTAAAGTTGCCTGTGAATGTGGAGTTGGTGGCATGTGAAACCCGCATGTGGAGCATTCGTTTGTGTGGGATGCTCTACCAGGTTCATTCCTAGATAATGCACTCAAAGGGCACTAAGCATAGAGTGTGAAAACTGAGTTTCCTTGAGAGCTGCTTGGAAGCCTGATGGTGTGTGAAGTTAGTGAGCCAAATGGAGTTGTTCTCCCACAAGAACCACTCGGCTGATTCTTCTTCAATATGCCCTTCACCAACATGCAGTGTTTCCTTGATTGAATTAGCTCTCACACCAATATTTGCGTCTAGAGCCTTTGCATTGAGGGCTATCTGAAAACGGCTGTGGCGCTGAAGTTGTCTGTGAATGTGGAGTTGGTGGCATGTGAAACCCGCATGTGGAGCATTCGTTTGTGTGGGATGCTCTATCAGGTTCATTCCCAGATAATGCACTCAATGGGCACTAAGCATAGAGTGTGAAAACTGAGTTTCCTTGAGAGCTGCTTGGAAGCCTGATGGTGTGTGAAGTTAGTGAGCCAAACGGAGTTGTTCTCAAACAAGAACCACTCGGCTGATTCTTCTTCAATATGCCCTTCACCAACATGCAGTGTTTCCTTGATTGAATTAGCTCTCACACCAATATTTGCACCTAGAGCCTTTGCATTGAGGGCTATCTGAAAACGGCTGTGGCGCTGAAGTTGCCTGTGAATGTGGAGTTGGTGGCATGTGAAACCCGCATGTGGAGCATTCGTTTGTGTGGGATGCTCTACCAGGTTCATTCCTAGATAATGCACTCAAAGGGCACTAAGCATAGAGTGTGAAAACTGAGTTTCCTTGAGAGCTGCTTGGAAGCCTGATGGTGTGTGAAGTTAGTGAGCCAAATGGAGTTGTTCTCCCACAAGAACCACTCGGCTGATTCTTCTTCAATATGCCCTTCAACAACATGCAGTGTTTCCTTGATTGAATTAGCTCTCACACCAATATTTGCGTCTAGAGCCTTTGCATTGAGGGCTATCTGATAACAGCTGTGGCGCTGAAGTTGCCTGTGAATGTGGAGTTGGTGGCATGTGAAACCCGCATGTGGAGCATTCGTTTGTGTGGGATGCTCTACCAGGTTCATTTCTAGATAATGCACTCAAAGGGCACTAAGCATAGAGTGTGAAAACTGAGTTTCCTTGAGAGCTGCTTGGAAGCCTGATGGTGTGTGACGTTAGTGAGCCAAATGGAGTTGTTCTCCCACAAGAACCACTCGGCTGATTCTTCTTCAATATGCCCTTCACCAACATGCAGTGTTTCCTTGATGAATTAGCTCTCACACCAATATTTGAGTCTAGAGCCTTTGCATTGAGGGCTATCTGAAAACGGCTGTGGCGCTGAAGTGGCCTGTGAATGTGGAGTTGGTGGCATGTGAAACCCGCATGTGGAGCATTCGTTTGTGTGGGATGCTCTACCAGGTTCCTTCCTAGATAATGCACTCAATGGGCACTAAGCATAGAGTGTGAAAACTGAGTTTCCTTGAGAGCTGCTTGGAAGCCTGATGGTGTGTGAAGTTAGTGAGCCAAATGGAGTTGTTCTCCCACAAGAACCACTCGGCTGATTCTTCTTCAATATGCCCTTCACCACCATGCAGTGTTTCCTTGATGAATTAGCTCTCACACCAATATTTGAGTCTAGAGCCTTTGCATTGAGGGCTATCTGAAAACGGCTGTGGCGCTGAAGTTGCCTGTGAATGTGGAGTTGGTGGCATGTGAAACCCGCATATGGAGCATTCGTTTGTGTGGGATGCTCTACCAGGTTCATTCCTAGATAATGCAGTCAAAGGGCACTAAGCATAGAGTGTGAAAACTGAGTTTCCTTGAGAGCTGCTTGGAAGCCTGATGGTGTGTGAAGTTAGTGAGCCAAATGGAGTTGTTCTCCCACAAGAACCACTCGGCTGATTCTTCTTCAATATGCCCTTCACCAACATGCAGTGTTTCCTTGATGAATTAGCTCTCACACCAATATTTGCGTCTAGAGCCTTTGCATTGAGGGCTATCTGAAAACGGCTGTGGCGCTGAAGTGGCCTGTGAATGTGGAGTTGGTGGCATGTAAAACCCGCATGTGGAGCATTCGTTTGTGTGGGATGCTCTACCAGGTTCCTTCCTAGATAATGCACTCAATGGGCACTAAGCATAGAGTGTGAAAACTGAGTTTCCTTGAGAGCTGCTTGGAAGCCTGATGGTGTGTGAAGTTAGTGAGCCAAATGGAGTTGTTCTCCCACAAGAACCACTCGGCTGATTCTTCTTCAATATGCCCTTCACCACCATGCAGTGTTTCCTTGATGAATTAGCTCTCACACCAATATTTGAGTCTAGAGCCTTTGCATTGAGGGCTATCTGAAAACGGCTGTGGCGCTGAAGTTGCCTGTGAATGTGGAGTTGGTGGCATGTGAAACCCGCATATGGAGCATTCGTTTGTGTGGGATGCTCTACCAGGTTCATTCCTAGATAATGCACTCAAAGGGCACTAAGCATAGAGTGTGAAAACTGAGTTTCCTTGAGAGCTGCTTGGAAGCCTGATGGTGTGTGAAGTTAGTGAGCCAAATGGAGTTGTTCTCCCACAAGAACCACTCGGCTGATTCTTCTTCAATATGCCCTTCACCAACATGCAGTGTTTCCTTGATGAATTAGCTCTCACACCAATATTTGCGTCTAGAGCCTTTGCATTGAGGGCTATCTGAAAACGGCTGTGGCACTGAAGTTGCCTGTGAATGTGGAGTTGGTGGCATGTGAAACCCGCATGTGGAGCATTCGTTTGTGTGGGATGCTCTACCAGGTTCATTCCTAGATAATGCACTCAAAGGGCACTAAGCATAGAGTGTGAAAACTGAGTTTCCTTGAGAGCTGCTTGGAAGCCTGATGGTGTGTGAAGTTAGTGAGCCAAATGGAGTTGTTCTCCCACAAGAACCACTCGGCTGATTCTTCTTCAATATGCCCTTCATCAACATGCAGTGTTTCCTTGATGAATGAGCTCTCACACCAATATTTGCGTCTAGAGCCTTTGCATTGAGGGCTATCTGAAAACGGCTGTGGCGCTGAAGTGGTCTGTGAATGTGGAGTTGGTGGCATGTGAAACCCGCATGTGGAGCATTCGTTTGTGTGGGATGCTCCACCAGTTTCATTCCTAGATAAATCACTCAAAGGGCACTAAGCATAGAGTGTGAAAACTGAGTTTCCTTGAGAGCTGCTTGGAAGCCTGATGGTGTGTGAAGTTAGTGAGCCAAATGGAGTTGTTCTCCCACAAGAACCACTCGGCTGATTCTTCTTCAATATGCCCTTCACCAACATGCAGTGTTTCCTTGATGAATGAGCTCTCACACCAATATTTGCCTCTAGAGCCTTTGCATTGAGGGCTATCTGAAAACGGCTGTGGTGCTGAATTGGTCTGTGAATGTGGAGTTTGTGGCATGTGAAACCCGCATGTGGAGCATTCGTTTGTGTGGGATGCTCTACCAGGTTCATTCCTAGATAATGCACTCAATGGGCACTAAGCATAGAGTGTGAAAACTGAGTTTCCTTGAGAGCTGCTTGGAAGCCTGATGGTGTGTGAAGTTAGTGAGCCAAATGGAGTTGTTCTCACACAAGAACCACTCGGCTGATTCTTCTTCAATATGCCCTTCACCAACATGCAGTGTTTCCTTGATTGAATTAGCTCTCACACCAATATTTGCGTCTAGAGCCTTTGCATTGAGGGCTATCTGCAAACGTCTGTGGCGCTGAAGTTGCCTGTGAATGTGGAGTTGGTGGCATGTGAAACCCGCATGTGGAGCATTCGTTTGTGTGGGATGCTCTACCAGGTTCATTCCTAGATAATGCACTCAAAGGGCACTAAGCATAGAGTGTGAAAACTGAGTTTCCTTGAGAACTGCTTGGAAGCCTGATGGTGTGTGACGTTAGTGAGCCAAATGGAGTTGTTCTCCCACAAGAACCACTCGGCTGATTCTTCTTCAATATGCCCTTCACCAACATGCAGTGTTTCCTTGATTGAATTAGCTCTCACACCAATATTTGCGTCTAGAGCCTTTGCATTGAGGGCTATCTGAAAGTGGTTTTGGCGCTGAAGTTGCCTGTGAATGTGGAGTTGGTGGCATGTGAAACCCGCATGTGGAGCATTCGTTTGTGTGGGATGCTCTACCAGGTTCATTCCTAGATAATGCACTCATAGGACACTAAGCATAGAGTGTGAAAACTGAGTTTCCTTGAGATCTGCTTGGAAGCC
The DNA here is from genome assembly GCF_030435755.1 of Ochotona princeps. Taxonomy (NCBI): domain Eukaryota; kingdom Metazoa; phylum Chordata; class Mammalia; order Lagomorpha; family Ochotonidae; genus Ochotona; species Ochotona princeps. The sequence goes on along the minus strand of NW_026698848.1, from coordinate 654 downwards.
TGATGGTGTGTGACGTTAGTGAGCCAAATGGAGTTGTTCTCCCACAAGAACCACTCGGCTGATTCTTCTTCAATATGCCCTTCAACAACATGCAGTGTTTCCTTGATTGAATTAGCTCTCACACCACTATTTGCGTCTAGAGCCTTTGCATTGAGGGCTATCTGCAAACGTCTGTGGCGCTGAAGTGGCCTGTGAATGTGGAGTTGGTGGCATGTGAAACCCGCATGTGGAGCATTCGTTTATGTGGGATGCTCTACCAGGTTCATTCCTAGATAATGCACTCAAAGGGCACTAAGCATAGAGTGTGAAAACTGAGTTTCCTTGAGAGCTGCTTGGAAGCCTGATGGTGTGTGACGTTAGTGAGCCAAATGGAGTTGTTCTCCCACAAGAACCACTCGGCTGATTCTTCTTCAATATGCCCTTCACCAACATGCAGTGTTTCCTTGATTGAATTAGCTCTCACACCAATATTTGCGTCTAGAGCCTTTGCATTGAGGGCTATCTGAAAACGGCTGTGGCGCTGAAGTTGCCTGTGAATGTGGAGTTGGTGGCATGTGAAACCCGCATGTGGAGCATTCGTTTGTGTGGGATGCTCTACCAGCATCATTCCTAGATAAAGCACTCATAGGGCACTAAGCATAGAGTGTGAAAACT
>NW_026698847.1:0-33725 GCF_030435755.1 Ochotona princeps | reverse complement strand
TGCGTCTAGAGCCTTTGCATTGAGGGCTATCTGAAAACGGCTGTGGCGCTGAAGTTGCCTGAGAATGTGGAGTTGGTGGCATGTGAAACCCGCATGTGGAGCATTCGTTTGTGTGGGATGCTCTACCAAGCTTCATTTCAGTCCTAGGCACTCAAAGGGCACTAAGCATAGAGTGGTGAAAACTGAGTTTCCTTGAGAGCTGCTTGGAAGCCTGATGGTGTGTGAAGTTAGTGAGCCAAATGGAGTTGTTCTCCCACAGGAACCACTCGCTGATCCTTCTTCAATATGCCCTTCACCAAAATGCAGTGTTTCCTTGATTGAATTAGCTCTCACACCAATATTTGCGTCTAGATCCTTTGCATTGAGGGCTATCTGAAAACGCTGTGGCGCTGAAGTTGCCTGAGAATGTGGAGTTGGTGGCATGTGAAACCCGCATGTGGAGCATTCGTTTGTGTGGGATGCTCTACCATGTTCATTCCTAGATAATGCACTCAAAGGGCACTAAGCATAGAGTGTGAAAACTGAGTTTCCTTGAGAGCTGCTTGGGAGGCCTGATGGTGTGTGTAAGTTAGTGAGCCAAATGGAGTTGTTCTCCCACAGGAAACACTCGGCTGATCCTTCTTCAATATGCCCTTCACCAACATGCAGTGTTTCCTTGATTGAATTAGCTCTCACACCAATATTTGCGTCTAGAGCCTTTGCATTGAGGGCTATCTTGAAAACGGCTGTGGCGCTGAAGTTGCCTGAGAATGTGGAGTTGGTGGCATGTGGAAACCCGCATGTGGAGCATTCGTTTGTGTGGGATGCTCACCAAGCTTCATTTCGGTCCAAGGGAACTCAAAGGGGCACTAAGCATAGAGTGGTGAAAACTGAGTTTCCTTGAGAGCTGTTTGGAAGCCTGATGGTGGTGTGAAGTTAGTGAGCCAAATGGAGTTGTTCTCCCACAAGAAACCACTCGGCCGATCCTTCTTCAATATGCCCTTCACCAACATGCAGTGTTTCCTTGATTGAATTAGCTCTCACACCAATATTTGCGTCTAGAGCCTTTGCATTGAGGGCTATCTGAAAAAGGCTGTGGGCGCTGAAGTTGCCTGAGAATGTGGAGTTGGTGGCATGTGAAACCCGCATGTGGAGCATTCGGTTTGTGTGGGATGCTTTACCAGGTTCATTCCTAGATAATGCACTCAAAGGGCACTAAGCATAGAGTGTGAAAACTGAGTTTCCTGGAGAGCCTGCTTGGAAGCCTGATGTGGTGTGAAGTTTAGTGAGCCAAATGGAGTTGTTCTCCACAAGAACCACTCGGCTGATCCTTCTTCAATATGCCCTTCACCAACATGCAGTGTTTCCTTGATTGAATTAGCTCTCACACAATATTTGCGTCTAGATCCTTTGCATTGAGGGCTATCTGAAAACGGCTGTGGCGCTGAAGTTGCCTGAGAATGTGGAGTTGGTGGCATGTGAAACCCGCATGTGGAGCATTCGTTTGTGTGGGATGCTCTACCAGGTTCATTCCTAGATAATGCACTAAAAGGGCACTAAGCATAGAGTGTGAAAACTGAGTTTCCTTGAGAACTGTTTGGAAGCCTGATGGTGTGTGAAGTTAGTGAGCCAAATGGAGTTGTTCTCCACAAGAACCACTCTGCTGATCCCTTCTTCAATATGCCCTTCACCAACATGCAGTGTTTCCTTGATTGAATTTAGCTCTCACACCAATATTAGCGTCTAGATCCTTTGCATTGAGGGCTATCTGAAAACGGCTGTGGCACTGAAGTTGCCTGAGAATGTGGAGTTCGGTGGCATGTGAAACTCCGCATGTGGAGCAATCGTTTGTGTGGGATGCTCACCAAGCTTCATTCCTAGATAATGCACTCAAAGGGCACTAAGCATAGAGTGTGAAAAACTGAGTTTCCTGGAGAGCTGCTTGGAAGCCTGATGGTGAGTGAAGTTAGTGAGCCAAATGGAGTTTGTTCTTCCCACAAGAATCACTCGGCTGATCCTTCTTCAATATGCCCTTCACCAATACATGCAGTGTTTCCTTGATTGAATTAGCTCTCACACCAATATTTGCGTCTAGAGCCTTTGCATTGAGGGTTATCTGATAACGGCCTCTGTGGCGCTGAAGTTGCCTGAGAATGTGGAGTTGGTGGCATGGTGAAACCCGCATGTGGAGCATTCGTTAGGTGTGGGATGCTCACCAAGCTTCATTTCAGTCCTAGGCACTCAAAGTTCACTAAGCATAGAGTGTGAAAACTGAGTTTCCTTGAGAGCTGTTTGGAAGCCTGATGGTGTGTGAAGTTAGTGAGCCAAATGGAGTTTGTTCTCCCACAAGAACCACTCGGCTTGATCCTTCTTCAATATGGCCCATTCACCAACATGCAGTGTTTCCTTGATTGAATTAGCTCTCACACCAATATTTGCGTCTAGATCCTTTGCATTGAGGGCTATCATGAAAAGGCTGTGGCGCTGAAGTTGCCTGAGAATGTGGAGTTGGTGGCATGTGAAACCGCAGTGTGGAGCATTCGTTTGTGTGGGATGCTCTACCATGTTCATTCCTAGATAATGCACTCAAAGGGCACTAAGCAAGGAGTGTGAAAACTGAGTTTTCCTGGAGAGCGGCTTGGAAGCCTGATGGTGTGGAAGTTAGTGAGCCAAATGGAGTTGTTCTCCCACAAGAACCACTCGGCTGATCCTTCTTCAATATGCCCTTCACCAACATGCAGTGTTTCCTTGATTGAATTAGCTTCTCACACCAATGATTTGCGTCTAGAGCCTTTGCATTGAGGGCTATCTGAAAACGGCTGTGGCGCTGAAGTTGCCTGAGAATGTGGAGTTGGTGGCAGTGAAACCCGCATGTGGGAGCATTCGTTTGTTTGGGATGCTCACCAAGCTTCATTTCAGTCCTAGGGCACTCAAAGGGCACTAGGCATAGAGTGTGAAAACTGAGTTTCCTAGAGAGCTGCTTGGGAAGCCTGATGGTGTGGTGAAGTTAGTGAGACCAAATGGAGTTGTTCTCCCACAGGAACCACTCGGCTGATCCTTCTTCAATATGCCCTTCGCCAACATGCAGTGTTTCCTTGATTGAATTAGCTCTCACACCAATATTTGCGTCTAGATCCTTTGCATTGAGGGCTATCTGAAAACGGCTGTGGCGCTGAAGTTGCCTGAGAATGTGGAGTTGGTGGCATGTGAAACCCGCATGTGGAGCATTCGTTTGTGTGGGATGCTCACCAAGCTTCATTTCGGTCCAAGGTACTCAAAGGGCACTAAGCATAGAGTGTGAAAACTGAGTTTCCTTGAGAGCTGTTTGGAAGCCTGATGGTGTGTGAAGTTAGTGAGCCAAATGGAGTTGTTCTCCCACAAGAACCACTCGGCCGATCCTTCTTCAATATGCCCTTCACCAACATGCAGTGTTTCCTTGATTGAATTAGCTCTCACACCAATATTTGCGTCTAGAGCCTTTGCATTGAGGGCTATCTGAAAAATCGCTGGTGGCGCTGAAATTGCCTGAGAATGTGGAGTTGGTGGCATGTGGAACCCGCATGTGGAGCATTCGTTTGTGTGGGATGCTTTACCAGGTTCATTCCTAGATAAATGCACTCAAAGGGCACTAAGCATAGAGTGTGAAAACTGAGTTTCCTGGAGAGCTGCTTGGAAGCCTGATGGTGTGTGAAGTTAGTGAGCCAAATGGGAGTTGTTCTCCCACAAGAACTCCACTACTCGGCTGATCCTTCTTCAATATGCCCTTCACCAACATGCAGTGTTTCCTTGATTGAATTAGCTCTCACACCAATATTTGCGTCTAGAGCCTTTGCATTGAGGGCTATTCTGAAAACGGCTGTGGCGCTGAAGTTGCCTGAGAATGTGGAGTTTGGTGGCATGTGAAACCCGCATGTGGAGCATTCGTTTGTGTGGGATGCTCTACCAGGTTCATTCCTAGATAATGCACTAAAAGGGCACTAAGCATAGAGTGTGAAAACTGAGTTTCCTTGAGAACTGTTTGGAAGCCTGATGGGTGTGTGAAGTTAGTGAGCCAAATGGAGTTGTTCTCCCACAAGAAACCACTCGGCTGATCCTTCTTCAATATGCCCTTCACCAACATGCAGTGTTTCCTTGATTGAATTAGCTCTCACACCAATATTAGCGTCTAGATCCTTTGGCATTGAGGGCTATCTGAAAACGGCTGTGGCACTGAAGTTGCCTGAGAATGTGGAGTGTGGTGGCATGTGAAACCCGCATGTGGAGCAATCGTTTGTGTGGGATGCTCACCAAGCTTCATTCCTAGATAATGCACTCAAAGGGCACTAAGCATAGAGTGTGAAAACTGAGTTTCCTGGAGAGCTGCTTGGAAGCCTGATGGTGTGTGAAGTTAGTGAGCCAAATGGAGTTGTTCTCCCACAAGAACCACTCGGCTGATCCTTCTTCAATATGCCCTTCACCAACATGCAGTGTTTCCTTCATTGAATTAGCTCTCACACCAATATTTGCGTCTAGAGCCTTTGCATTGAGGGCTATCTGAAAACGGCTGTGGCGCTGAAGTTGCCTGAGAATGTGGAGTTGGTGGCATGTGAAACCCGCATGTGGAGCATTCGTTTGTGTAGGATGCTCACCAAGCTTCATTTCAGTATTAGGCACTCAAAGGGCACTAAGCATAGAGTGTGAAAACTGAGTTTTCCTGGAGAGCTGCTTGGAAGCCTGATGGTGTGTGAAGTTAGTGAGCCAAATGGAGTTGTTCTCCCACAAGAACCACTCGGCTGATCCTTCTTCAATATACCCTTCACCAACATGCAGTGTTTCCTTCATTGAATTAGCTCTCACACCAATATTTGCGTCTAGAGCCTTTGCATTGAGGGCTATCTGAAAACGGCTGTGGCGCTGAAGTTGCCTGAGAATGTGGAGTTGGTGGCATGTGAAACCCGCATGTGGAGCATTCGTTTGTGTGGGATACTCACCCAGTGTTCATTCCTGGATAATGCACTCAAAGGGCACTAAGCATAGAGTGTGAAAACTGAGTTTCCTTGAGAGCTGCTTGGAAGCCTGATGGTGTGTGAAGTTAGTGAGCCAAATGGAGTTGTTCTCCCACAAGAACCACTCGGCTGATCCTTCTTCAATATGCCCTTCACCAACATGCAGTGTTTCCTTGATTGAATTAGCTCTCACACCAATATTTGCATCTAGAGCCTTTGCATTGAGGGCTATCTGAAAACGGCTGTGGCGCTGAAGTTGCCTGAGAATGTGGAGTTGGTGGCATGTGAAACCCGCATGTGGAGCATTCGTTTGTGTGGGATACTCACCCAGGTTCATTCCTAAATAATGCACTCAAAGGGCACTAAGCATAGAGTGTGAAAACTGAGTTTCCTTGAGAGCTGCTTGGAAGCCTGATGGTGTGTGAAGTTAGTGAGCCAAATGGAGTTGTTCTCCCACAAGAACCACTCGGCTGATCCTTCTTCAATATGCCCTTCACCAACATGCAGTGTTTCCTTCATTGAATTAGCTCTCACACCAATATTTGCGTCTAGAGCCTTTGCATTGAGGGCTATCTGAAAACGGCTGTGGCGCTGAAGTTGCCTGAGAATGTGGAGTTGGTGGCATGTGAAACCCGCATGTGGAGCATTCGTTTGTGTGGGATGCTCACCAAGCTTCATTTCAGTCCTAGGCACTCAAAGGGCACTAAGCATAGAGTGTGAAAACTGAGTTTCCTTGAGAGCTGCTTGGAAGCCTGATGGTGTGTGAAGTTAGTGAGCCAAATGGAGTTGTTCTCCCACAAGAACCACTCGGCTGATCCTTCTTCAATATGCCCTTCACCAACATGCAGTGTTCCTTGATTGAATTAGCTCTCACACCAATATTTGCGTCTAGAGCCTTTGCATTGAGGGCTATCTGAAAACGGCTGCTGCGCTGAAGTTGCCTGAGAATGTGGAGTTGGTGGCATGTTAAACTCGCATGTGGAGCATTCGTTTGTGTGGGATGCTCACCAAGCTTCATTTCAGTCCTAGGCACTCAATGGTCACTAAGCATAGAGTGTGAAAACTGAGTTTCCTTGAGAGCTGCTTGGAAGCCTGATGGTGTGTGAAGTTAGTGAGCCAAATGGAGTTGTTCTCCCAGAAGAACCACTCGGCTGATCCTTCTTCAATATGCCCTTCACCAACATGCAGTGTTTCCTTGATTGAATTAGCTCTCACACCAATATTTGCGTCTAGAGCCTTTGCATTGAGGGCTATCTGAAAACGGCTGTGGCGCTGAAGTTGCCTGAGAATGTGGAGTTGGTGGCATGTGAAACCCGCATGTGGAGCATTCGTTTGTGTGGGATGCTCTCCAAGTGTCCTTTCAGTCCTAGGCACTCAAAGGGCACTAAGCATAGAGTGTGAAAACTGAGTTTCCTTGAGAGCTGCTTGGAAGCCTGATGGTGTGTGAAGTTAGTGAGCCAAATGGAGTTGTTCTCCCACAAGAACCACTCGGCTGATCCTTCTTCAATATGCCCTTCACCAACATGCAGTGTTTCCTTGATTGAATTAGCTCTCGCACCAATATTTGCGTCTAGAGCCTTTGCATTGAGGGCTATCTGAAAACGGCTGTGGCGCTGAAGTTGCCTGAGAATGTGGAGTTGGTGGCATGTGAAACTCGCATGTGGAGCATTCGTTTGTGTGGGATGCTCACCAGCTTCATTTCAGTCCTAGGCACTCAAAGGGCACTAAGCATAGAGTGTGAAAACTGAGTTTCCTTGAGAGCTGCTTGGAAGCCTGATGGTGTGTGAAGTTAGTGAGCCAAATGGAGTTGTTCTCCCACAAGAACCACTCGGCTGATCCTTCTTCAATATGCCCTTCACCAACATGCAGTGTTTCCTTGATTGAATTAGCTCTCACACCAATATTTGCATCTAGAGCCTTTGCATTGAGGGCTATCTGAAAACGGCTGTGGCGCTGAAGTTGCCTGAGAATGTGGAGTTGGTGGCATGTGAAACCCGCATGTGGAGCATTCGTTTGTGTGGGATACTCACCCAGGTTCATTCCTAAATAATGCACTCAAAGGGCACTAAGCATAGAGTGTGAAAACTGAGTTTCCTTGAGAGCTGCTTGGAAGCCTGATGGTGTGTGAAGTTAGTGAGCCAAATGGAGTTGTTCTCCCACAAGAACCACTCGACTGATCCTTCTTCAATATGCCCTTCACCAACATGCAGTGTTTCCTTCATTGAATTAGCTCTCACACCAATATTTGCGTCTAGAGCCTTTGCATTGAGGGCTATCTGAAAACGGCTGTGGCGCTGAAGTTGCCTGAGAATGTGGAGTTGGTGGCATGTGAAACCCGCATGTGGAGCATTCGTTTGTGTAGGATGCTCACCAAGCTTCATTTCAGTATAGGGACTCAAAGGGCACTAAGCATAGAGTGTGAAAACTGAGTTTCCTGGAGAGCTGCTTGGAAGCCTGATGGTGTGTGAAGTTAGTGAGCCAAATGGAGTTGTTCTCCCACAAGAACCACTCGGCTGATCCTTCTTCAATATACCCTTCACCAACATGCAGTGTTTCCTTGATTGAATTAGCTCTCACACCAATATTTGCGTCTAGAGCCTTTGCATTGAGGGCTATCTGAAAACGGCTGTGGCGCTGAAGTTGCCTGAGAATGTGGAGTTGGTGGCATGTGAAACTCGATGTGGAGCATTCTTTCGTGTGGGATGCTCACCAAGCTTCATTTCAGTCCTAGGCACTCAAAGGGCACTAAGCATAGAGTGTGAAAACTGAGTTTCCTTGAGAGCTGCTTGGAAGCCAGATGGTGTGTGAAGTTAGTGAGCCAAATGGAGTTGTTCTCCCACAAGAACCACTCGGCTGATCCTTCTTCAATATGCCCTTCACCAACATGCAGTGTTTCCTTGATTGAATTAGCTCTCACACCAATATTTGCGTCTAGAGCCTTTGCATTGAGGGCTATCTGAAAACGGCTGTGGCGCTGAAGTTGCCTGAGAATGTGGAGTTGGTGGCATGTGAAACCCGCATGTGGAGCGTTCGTTTGTTGTGGATGCTCACCAAGCTTCATTACAGTCCTAGGCACTCAAAGGGCACTAAGCATAGAGTGTGAAAACTGAGTTTCCTTGAGAGCTGCTTGGAAGCCTGATGGTGTGTGAAGTTAGTGAGCCAAATGGAGTTGTTCTCCCACAAGAACCACTCGGCTGATCCTTCTTCAATATGCCCTTCACCAACATGCAGTGTTTCCTTGATTGAATTAGCTCTCACACCAATATTTGCGTCTAGAGCCTTTGCATTGAGGGCTATCTGAAAACGGCTGTGGCACTGAAGTTGCCTGAGAATGTGGAGTTGGTGGCATGTGAAACCCGCATGTGGAGCATTCGTTTGTGTGGGATACTCACCCAGGTTCATTCCTAGATAATGCACTCAAAGGGCACTAAGCATAGAGTGTGAAAACTGAGTTTCCTTGAGAGCTGCTTGGAAGCCTGATGGTGTGTGAAGTTAGTGAGCCAAATGGAGTTGTTCTCCCACAAGAACCACTCGGCTGATCCTTCTTCAATATGCCCTTCACCAACATGCAGTGTTTCCTTGATTGAATTAGCTCTCACACCAATATTTGCGTCTAGAGCCTTTGCATTGAGGGCTATCTGAAAACGGCTGTGGCGCTGAAGTTGCCTGAGAATGTGGAGTTGGTGGCATGTTAAACTCGCATGTGGAGCATTCGTTTGTGTGGGATGCTCACCAAGCTTCATTTCAGTCCTAAGCACTCAAAGGGCACTAAGCATAGAGTGTGAAAACTGAGTTTCCTTGAGAGCTGCTTGGAAGCCTGATGTTGTGTGAAGTTAGTGAGCCAAATGGAGTTGTTCTCCCACAAGAACCACTCAGCTGATCCTTCTTCAATATGCCCTTCAACAACATGCAGTGTTTCCTTCATTGAATTAGCTCTCACACCAATATTTGCGTCTAGAGCCTTTGCATTGAGGGCTATCTGAAAACGGCTGTGGCGCTGAAGTTGCCTGAGAATGTGGAGTTGGTGGCATGTGAAACCCGCATGTGGAGCATTCGTTTGTGTGGGATACTCACCCAGGTTCATTCTTGATAATGCACTCAAAGGGCACTAAGCATAGAGTGTGAAAACTGAGTTTCCTGGAGAGCTGCTTGGAAGCCTGATGGTGTGTGAAGTTAGTGAGCCAAATGGAGTTGTTCTCCCACAAGAACCACTCGGCTGATCCTTCTTCAATATGCCCTTCACCAACATGCAGTGTTTCCTTGATTGAATTAGCTCTCACACCAATATTTGCGTCTAGAGCCTTTGCATTGAGGGCTATCTGAAAACGGCTGTGGCGCTGAAGTTGCCTGAGAATGTGGAGTTGGTGGCATGTGAAACCCGCATGTGGAGCATTCGTTTGTGTGGGATACTTACCCAGGTTCATTCTTGATAATGCACTCAAAGGGCACTAAGCATAGAGTGTGAAAACTGAGTTTCCTTGAGAGCTGCTTGGAAGCCTGATGGTGTGTGAAGTTAGTGAGCCAAATGGAGTTGTTCTCCCACAAGAACCACTCGGCTGATCCTTCTTCAATATGCCCTTCACCAACATGCAGTGTTTCCTTGATTGAATTAGCTCTCACACCAATATTTGCGTCTAGAGCCTTTGCATTGAGGGCTATCTGAAAACGGCTGTGGCGCTGAAGTTGCCTGAGAATGTGGAGTTGGTGGCATGTGAAACCCGCATGTGGAGCATTCGTATGTATGGGATGCTCACCAAGCTTCATTTCAGTCCTAGGCACTCAAAGGGCACTAAGCATAGAGTGTGAAAACTGAGTTTCCTTGAAAGCTGCTTGGAAGCCTGATGGTGTGTGAAGTTAGTGAGCCAAATGGAGTTGTTCTCCCACAAGAACCACTCGGCTGATCCTTCTTCAATATGCCCTTCACCAACATGCACTGTTTCCTTGATTGAATTAGCTCTCACACCAATATTTGCTTCTAGAGCCTTTGCATTGAGGGCTATCTGAAAACGGCTGTGGCGCTGAAGTTGCCTGAGAATGTGGAGTTGGTGGCATGTGAAACTCGATGTGGAGCATTCTTTCGTGTGGGATGCTCACCAAGCTTCATTTCAGTCCTAGGCACTCAAAGGGCACTAAGCATAGAGTGTGAAAACTGAGTTTCCTTGAGAGCTGCTTGGAAGCCAGATGGTGTGTGAAGTTAGTGAGCCAAATGGAGTTGTTCTCCCACAAGAACCACTCGGCTGATCCTTCTTCAATATGCCCTTCACCAACATGCAGTGTTTCCTTGATTGAATTAGCTCTCACACCAATATTTGCGTCTAGAGCCTTTGCATTGAGGGCTATCTGAAAACGGCTGTGGCGCTGAAGTTGCCTGAGAATGTGGAGTTGGTGGCATGTGAAACCCGCATGTGGAGCGTTCGTTTGTTGTGGATGCTCACCAAGCTTCATTACAGTCCTAGGCACTCAAAGGGCACTAAGCATAGAGTGTGAAAACTGAGTTTCCTTGAGAGCTGCTTGGAAGCCTGATGGTGTGTGAAGTTAGTGAGCCAAATGGAGTTGTTCTCCCACAAGAACCACTCGGCTGATCCTTCTTCAATATGCCCTTCACCAACATGCAGTGTTTCCTTGATTGAATTAGCTCTCACACCAATATTTGCGTCTAGAGCCTTTGCATTGAGGGCTATCTGAAAACGGCTGTGGCACTGAAGTTGCCTGAGAATGTGGAGTTGGTGGCATGTGAAACCCGCATGTGGAGCATTCGTTTGTGTGGGATACTCACCCAGGTTCATTCCTAGATAATGCACTCAAAGGGCACTAAGCATAGAGTGTGAAAACTGAGTTTCCTTGAGAGCTGCTTGGAAGCCTGATGGTGTGTGAAGTTAGTGAGCCAAATGGAGTTGTTCTCCCACAAGAACCACTCGGCTGATCCTTCTTCAATATGCCCTTCACCAACATGCAGTGTTTCCTTGATTGAATTAGCTCTCACACCAATATTTGCGTCTAGAGCCTTTGCATTGAGGGCTATCTGAAAACGGCTGTGGCGCTGAAGTTGCCTGAGAATGTGGAGTTGGTGGCATGTTAAACTCGCATGTGGAGCATTCGTTTGTGTGGGATGCTCACCAAGCTTCATTTCAGTCCTAGGCACTCAAAGGGCACTAAGCATAGAGTGTGAAAACTGAGTTTCCTTGAGAGCTGCTTGGAAGCCTGATGTTGTGTGAAGTTAGTGAGCCAAATGGAGTTGTTCTCCCACAAGAACCACTCAGCTGATCCTTCTTCAATATGCCCTTCAACAACATGCAGTGTTTCCTTGATTGAATTAGCTCTCACACCAATATTTGCGTCTAGAGCCTTTGCATTGAGGGCTATCTGAAAACGGCTGTGGCGCTGAAGTTGCCTGAGAATGTGGAGTTGGTGGCATGTGAAACCCGCATGTGGAGCATTCGTTTGTGTGGGATACTCACCCAGGTTCATTCTTGATAATGCACTCAAAGGGCACTAAGCATAGAGTGTGAAAACTGAGTTTCCTGGAGAGCTGCTTGGAAGCCTGATGGTGTGTGAAGTTAGTGAGCCAAATGGAGTTGTTCTCCCACAAGAACCACTCGGCTGATCCTTCTTCAATATGCCCTTCACCAACATGCAGTGTTTCCTTGATTGAATTAGCTCTCACACCAATATTTGCGTCTAGAGCCTTTGCATTGAGGGCTATCTGAAAACGGCTGTGGCGCTGAAGTTGCCTGAGAATGTGGAGTTGGTGGCATGTGAAACCCGCATGTGGAGCATTCGTTTGTGTGGGATACTCACCCAGGTTCATTCTTGATAATGCACTCAAAGGGCACTAAGCATAGAGTGTGAAAACTGAGTTTCCTTGAGAGCTGCTTGGAAGCCTGATGGTGTGTGAAGTTAGTGAGCCAAATGGAGTTGTTCTCCCACAAGAACCACTCGGCTGATCCTTCTTCAATATGCCCTTCACCAACATGCAGTGTTTCCTTGATTGAATTAGCTCTCACACCAATATTTGCGTCTAGAGCCTTTGCATTGAGGGCTATCTGAAAACGGCTGTGGCGCTGAAGTTGCCTGAGAATGTGGAGTTGGTGGCATGTGAAACCCGCATGTGGAGCATTCGTATGTATGGGATGCTCACCAAGCTTCATTTCAGTCCTAGGCACTCAAAGGGCACTAAGCATAGAGTGTGAAAACTGAGTTTCCTTGAAAGCTGCTTGGAAGCCTGATGGTGTGTGAAGTTAGTGAGCCAAATGGAGTTGTTCTCCCACAAGAACCACTCGGCTGATCCTTCTTCAATATGCCCTTCACCAACATGCAGTGTTTCCTTGATTGAATTAGCTCTCACACCAATATTTGCGTCTAGAGCCTTTGCATTGAGGGCTATCTGAAAACGGCTGTGGCGCTGAAGTTGCCTGAGAATGTGGAGTTGGTGGCATGTGAAACCCGCATGTGGAGCGTTCGTTTGTTGTGGATGCTCACCAAGCTTCATTACAGTCCTAGGCACTCAAAGGGCACTAAGCATAGAGTGTGAAAACTGAGTTTCCTTGAGAGCTGCTTGGAAGCCTGATGGTGTGTGAAGTTAGTGAGCCAAATGGAGTTGTTCTCCCACAAGAACCACTCGGCTGATCCTTCTTCAATATGCCCTTCACCAACATGCAGTGTTTCCTTGATTGAATTAGCTCTCACACCAATATTTGCGTCTAGAGCCTTTGCATTGAGGGCTATCTGAAAACGGCTGTGGCACTGAAGTTGCCTGAGAATGTGGAGTTGGTGGCATGTGAAACCCGCATGTGGAGCATTCGTTTGTGTGGGATACTCACCCAGGTTCATTCCTAGATAATGCACTCAAAGGGCACTAAGCATAGAGTGTGAAAACTGAGTTTCCTGGAGAGCTGCTTGGAAGCCTGATGGTGTGTGAAGTTAGTGAGCCAAATGGAGTTGTTCTCCCACAAGAACCACTCGGCTGATCCTTCTTCAATATGCCCTTCACCAACATGCAGTGTTTCCTTGATTGAATTAGCTCTCACACCAATATTTGCGTCTAGAGCCTTTGCATTGAGGGCTATCTGAAAACGGCTGCTGCGCTGAAGTTGCCTGAGAATGTGGAGTTGGTGGCATGTTAAACTCGCATGTGGAGCATTCGTTTGTGTGGGATGCTCACCAAGCTTCATTTTAGTCCTAGATAATGCACTAAAAGGGCACTAAGCATAGAGTGTGAAAACTGAGTTTCCTTGAGAGCTGCTTGGAAGCCTGATGGTGTGTGAAGTTAGTGAGCCAAATGGAGTTGTTCTCCCACAAGAACCACTCGGCTGATCCTTCTTCAATATGCCCTTCACCAACATGCAGTGTTTCCTTGATTGAATTAGCTCTCACACCAATATTTGCGTCTAGAGCCTTTGCATTGAGGGCTATCTGAAAACGGCTGTGGCGCTGAAGTTGCCTGAGAATGTGGAGTTGGTGGCATGTTAAACTCGCATGTGGAGCATTCGTTTGTGTGGGATGCTCACCAAGCTTCATTTCAGTCCTAGGCACTCAAAGGTCACTAAGCATAGAGTGTGAAAACTGAGTTTCCTTGAGAGCTGCTTGGAAGCCTGATGGTGTGTGAAGTTAGTGAGCCAAATGGAGTTGTTCTCCCACAAGAACCACTCGGCTGATCCTTCTTCAATATGCCCTTCACCAACATGCAGTGTTTCCTTGATTGAATTAGCTCTCACACCAATATTTGCGTCTAGAGCCTTTGCATTGAGGGCTATCTGAAAACGGCTGTGGCGCTGAAGTTGCCTGAGAATGTGGAGTTGGTGGCATGTGAAACCCGCATGTGGAGCAATCGTTTGTGTGGGATGCTCTACCAGGTTCATTCCTAGATAATGCACTCAAAGGGGACTAAGCATAGAGTGTGAAAACTGAGTTTCCTTGAGAGCTGCTTAGAAGCCTGATGGTGTGTGAAGTTAGTGAGCCAAATGGAGTTGTTCTCCCACAAGAACCACTCGGCTGATCCTTCTTCAATATACCCTTCACCAACATGCAGTGTTTCCTTCATTGAATTAGCTCTCACAGCAATATTTGCGTCTAGAGCCTTTGCATTGAGGGCTATCTGAAAACGGCTGTGGCGCTGAAGTTGCCTGAGAATGTGGGGTTGGTGGCATTTGAAACCCGCATGTGGAGCATTCGTTTGTATGGGATGCTCACCAAGCTTCATTTCAGTCCTAGGCACTCAAAGGGCACTAAGCATAGAGTGTGAAAACTGAGTTTCCTTGAGAGCTGCTTGGAAGCCTGATGGTGTGTGAAGTTAGTGAGCCAAATGGAGTTGTTCTCCCACAAGAACCACTCGGCTGATCCTTCTTCAATATGCCCTTCACCAACATGCAGTGTTTCCTTGATTGAATTAGCTCTCACACCAATATTTGCGTCTAGAGCCTTTGCATTGAGGGCTATCTGAAAACGGCTGCTGCGCTGAAGTTGCCTGAGAATGTGGAGTTGGTGGCATGTGAAACCCGCATGTGGAGCATTCGTTTGTGTGGGATACTCACCCAGGTTCATTCCTAGATAATGCACTCAAAGGGCACTAAGCATAGAGTGTGAAAACTGAGTTTCCTTGAGAGCTGCTTGGAAGCCTGATGGTGTGTGAAGTTAGTGAGCCAAATGGAGTTGTTCTCCCACAAGAACCACTCGGCTGATCCTTCTTCAATATGCCCTTCACCAACATGCAGTGTTTCCTTGATTGAATTAGCTCTCACACCAATATTTGCGTCTAGAGCCTTTGCATTGAGGGCTATCTGAAAACTGCTGTGGCGCTGAAGTTGCCTGTGAATGTGGAGTTGGTGGCATGTGAAACCCGCATGTGGAGCATTCGTTTGTGTAGGATGCTCACCAAGCTTCATTTCAGTCCTAGGCACTCAAAGGGCACTAAGCATAGAGTGTGAAAACTGAGTTTCCTTGAGAGCTGCTTGGAAGCCTGATGGTGTGTGAAGTTAGTGAGCCAAATGGAGTTGTTCTCCCACAAGAACCACTCGGCTGATCCTTCTTCAATATGCCCTTCACCAACATGCAGTGTTTCCTTGATTGAATTAGCTCTCACACCAATATTTGCGTCTAGAGACTTTGCATTGAGGGCTATCTGAAAACGGCTGTGGCGCTGAAGTTGCCTGTGAATGTGGAGTTGGTGGCATGTGAAACCCGCATGTGGAGCATTCGTTTGTGTAGGATGCTCACCAAGCTTCATTTCAGTCCTAGGCACTCAAAGGGCACTAAGCATAGAGTGTGAAAACTGAGTTTCCTTGAGAGCTGCTTGGAAGCCTGATGGTGTGTGAAGTTAGTGAGCCAAATGGAGTTGTTCTCCCACAAGAACCACTCGGCTGATCCTTCTTCAATATGCCCTTCACCAACATGCAGTGTTTCCTTGATTGAATTAGCTCTCACACCAATATTTGCGTCTAGAGCCTTTGCATTGAGGGCTATCTGAAAACGGCTGTGGCGCTGAAGTTGCCTGAGAATGTGGAGTTGGTGGCATGTGAAACCCGCATGTGGAGCATTCGTATGTATGGGATGCTCACCAAGCTTCATTTCAGTCCTAGGCACTCAAAGGGCACTAAGCATAGAGTGTGAAAACTGAGTTTCCTTGAAAGCTGCTTGGAAGCCTGATGGTGTGTGAAGTTAGTGAGCCAAATGGAGTTGTTCTCCCACAAGAACCACTCGGCTGATCCTTCTTCAATATGCCCTTCACCAACATGCACTGTTTCCTTGATGGAATTAGCTCTCACACCAATATTTGCTTCTAGAGCCTTTGCATTGAGGGCTATCTGAAAACGGCTGTGGCGCTGAAGTTGCCTGAGAATGTGGAGTTGGTGGCATGTGAAACCCGCATGTGGAGCGTTCGTTTGTTGTGGATGCTCACCAAGCTTCATTACAGTCCTAGGCACTCAAAGGGCACTAAGCATAGAGTGTGAAAACTGAGTTTCCTTGAGAGCTGCTTGGAAGCCTGATGGTGTGTGAAGTTAGTGAGCCAAATGGAGTTGTTCTCCCACAAGAACCACTCGGCTGATCCTTCTTCAATATGCCCTTCACCAACATGCAGTGTTTCCTTGATTGAATTAGCTCTCACACCAATATTTGCGTCTAGAGCCTTTGCATTGAGGGCTATCTGAAAACGGCTGTGGCACTGAAGTTGCCTGAGAATGTGGAGTTGGTGGCATGTGAAACCCGCATGTGGAGCATTCGTTTGTGTGGGATACTCACCCAGGTTCATTCCTAGATAATGCACTCAAAGGGCACTAAGCATAGAGTGTGAAAACTGAGTTTCCTTGAGAGCTGCTTGGAAGCCTGATGGTGTGTGAAGTTAGTGAGCCAAATGGAGTTGTTCTCCCACAAGAACCACTCGGCTGATCCTTCTTCAATATGCCCTTCACCAACATGCAGTGTTTCCTTGATTGAATTAGCTCTCACACAAATATTTGCGTCTAGAGCCTTTGCATTGAGGGCTATCTGAAAACGGCTTTGGCGCTGAAGTTGCCTGAGAATGTGGAGTTGGTGGCATGTTAAACTCGCATGTGGAGCATTCGTTTGTGTGGGATGCTCACCAAGCTTCATTTCAGTCCTAGATAATGCACTAAAAGGGCACTAAGCATAGAGTGTGAAAACTGAGTTTCCTTGAGAGCTGCTTGGAAGCCTGATGGTGTGTGAAGTTAGTGAGCCAAATGGAGTTGTTCTCCCACAAGAACCACTCGGCTGATCCTTCTTCAATATGCCCTTCACCAACATGCAGTGTTTCCTTGATTGAATTAGCTCTCACACCAATATTTGCGTCTAGAGCCTTTGCATTGAGGGCTATCTGAAAACGGCTGTGGCGCTGAAGTTGCCTGAGAATGTGGAGTTGGTGGCATGTTAAACTCGCATGTGGAGCATTCGTTTGTGTGGGATGCTCACCAAGCTTCATTTCAGTCCTAGGCACTCAAAGGTCACTAAGCATAGAGTGTGAAAACTGAGTTTCCTTGAGAGCTGCTTGGAAGCCTGATGGTGTGTGAAGTTAGTGAGCCAAATGGAGTTGTTCTCCCACAAGAACCACTCGGCTGATCCTTCTTCAATATGCCCTTCACCAACATGCAGTGTTTCCTTGATTGAATTAGCTCTCACACCAATATTTGCGTCTAGAGCCTTTGCATTGAGGGCTATCTGAAAACGGCTGTGGCGCTGAAGTTGCCTGAGAATGTGGAGTTGGTGGCATGTGAAACCCGCATGTGGAGCATTCGTATGTATGGGATGCTCACCAAGCTTCATTTCAGTCCTAGGCACTCAAAGGGCACTAAGCATAGAGTGTGAAAACTGAGTTTCCTTGAAAGCTGCTTGGAAGCCTGATGGTGTGTGAAGTTAGTGAGCCAAATGGAGTTGTTCTCCCACAAGAACCACTCGGCTGATCCTTCTTCAATATGCCCTTCACCAACATGCACTGTTTCCTTGATTGAATTAGCTCTCACACCAATATTTGCTTCTAGAGCCTTTGCATTGAGGGCTATCTGAAAACGGCTGTGGCGCTGAAGTTGCCTGAGAATGTGGAGTTGGTGGCATGTGAAACCCGCATGTGGAGCGTTCGTTTGTTGTGGATGCTCACCAAGCTTCATTACAGTCCTAGGCACTCAAAGGGCACTAAGCATAGAGTGTGAAAACTGAGTTTCCTTGAGAGCTGCTTGGAAGCCTGATGGTGTGTGAAGTTAGTGAGCCAAATGGAGTTGTTCTCCCACAAGAACCACTCGGCTGATCCTTCTTCAATATGCCCTTCACCAACATGCAGTGTTTCCTTGATTGAATTAGCTCTCACACCAATATTTGCGTCTAGAGCCTTTGCATTGAGGGCTATCTGAAAACGGCTGTGGCACTGAAGTTGCCTGAGAATGTGGAGTTGGTGGCATGTGAAACCCGCATGTGGAGCATTCGTTTGTGTGGGATACTCACCCAGGTTCATTCCTAGATAATGCACTCAAAGGGCACTAAGCATAGAGTGTGAAAACTGAGTTTCCTTGAGAGCTGCTTGGAAGCCTGATGGTGTGTGAAGTTAGTGAGCCAAATGGAGTTGTTCTCCCACAAGAACCACTCGGCTGATCCTTCTTCAATATGCCCTTCACCAACATGCAGTGTTTCCTTGATTGAATTAGCTCTCACACAAATATTTGCGTCTAGAGCCTTTGCATTGAGGGCTATCTGAAAACGGCTGTGGCGCTGAAGTTGCCTGAGAATGTGGAGTTGGTGGCATGTTAAACTCGCATGTGGAGCATTCGTTTGTGTGGGATGCTCACCAAGCTTCATTTCAGTCCTAGATAATGCACTAAAAGGGCACTAAGCATAGAGTGTGAAAACTGAGTTTCCTTGAGAGCTGCTTGGAAGCCTGATGGTGTGTGAAGTTAGTGAGCCAAATGGAGTTGTTCTCCCACAAGAACCACTCGGCTGATCCTTCTTCAATATGCCCTTCACCAACATGCAGTGTTTCCTTGATTGAATTAGCTCTCACACCAATATTTGCGTCTAGAGCCTTTGCATTGAGGGCTATCTGAAAACGGCTGTGGCGCTGAAGTTGCCTGAGAATGTGGAGTTGGTGGCATGTTAAACTCGCATGTGGAGCATTCGTTTGTGTGGGATGCTCACCAAGCTTCATTTCAGTCCTAGGCACTCAAAGGTCACTAAGCATAGAGTGTGAAAACTGAGTTTCCTTGAGAGCTGCTTGGAAGCCTGATGGTGTGTGAAGTTAGTGAGCCAAATGGAGTTGTTCTCCCACAAGAACCACTCGGCTGATCCTTCTTCAATATGCCCTTCACCAACATGCAGTGTTTCCTTGATTGAATTAGCTCTCACACCAATATTTGCGTCTAGAGCCTTTGCATTGAGGGCTATCTGAAAACGGCTGTGGCGCTGAAGTTGCCTGAGAATGTGGAGTTGGTGGCATGTGAAACCCGCATGTGGAGCAATCGTTTGTGTGGGATGCTCTACCAGGTTCATTCCTAGATAATGCACTCAAAGGGGACTAAGCATAGAGTGTGAAAACTGAGTTTCCTTGAGAGCTGCTTAGAAGCCTGATGGTGTGTGAAGTTAGTGAGCCAAATGGAGTTGTTCTCCCACAAGAACCACTCGGCTGATCCTTCTTCAATATGCCCTTCACCAACATGCAGTGTTTCCTTGATTGAATTAGCTCTCACACCAATATTTGCGTCTAGAGCCTTTGCATTGAGGGCTATCTGAAAACGGCTGTGGCGCTGAAGTTGCCTGAGAATGTGGGGTTGGTGGCATTTGAAACCCGCATGTGGAGCATTCGTTTGTATGGGATGCTCACCAAGCTTCATTTCAGTCCTAGGCACTCAAAGGGCACTAAGCATAGAGTGTGAAAACTGAGTTTCCTTGAGAGCTGCTTGGAAGCCTGATGGTGTGTGAAGTTAGTGAGCCAAATGGAGTTGTTCTCCCACAAGAACCACTCGGCTGATCCTTCTTCAATATGCCCTTCACCAACATGCAGTGTTTCCTTGATTGAATTAGCTCTCACACCAATATTTGCGTCTAGAGCCTTTGCATTGAGGGCTATCTGAAAACGGCTGCTGCGCTGAAGTTGCCTGAGAATGTGGAGTTGGTGGCATGTGAAACCCGCATGTGGAGCATTCGTTTGTGTGGGATACTCACCCAGGTTCATTCCTAGATAATGCACTCAAAGGGCACTAAGCATAGAGTGTGAAAACTGAGTTTCCTTGAGAGCTGCTTGGAAGCCTGATGGTGTGTGAAGTTAGTGAGCCAAATGGAGTTGTTCTCCCACAAGAACCACTCGGCTGATCCTTCTTCAATATGCCCTTCACCAACATGCAGTGTTTCCTTGATTGAATTAGCTCTCACACCAATATTTGCGTCTAGAGCCTTTGCATTGAGGGCTATCTGAAAACGGCTGTGGCGCTGAAGTTGCATGTGAATGTGGAGTTGGTGGCATGTGAAAAACGCATGTGGAGCATTCGTTTGTGTAGGATGCTCACCAAGCTTCATTTCAGTCCTAGGCACTCAAAGGGCACTAAGCATAGAGTGTGAAAACTGAGTTTCCTTGAGAGCTGCTTGGAAGCCTGATGGTGTGTGAAGTTAGTGAGCCAAATGGAGTTGTTCTCCCACAAGAACCACTCGGCTGATCCTTCTTCAATATGCCCTTCACCAACATGCAGTGTTTCCTTGATTGAATTAGCTCTCACACCAATATTTGCGTCTAGAGCCTTTGCATTGAGGGCTATCTGAAAACGGCTGTGGCGCTGAAGTTGCCTGAGAATGTGGAGTTGGTGGCATGTGAAACCCGCATGTGGAGCATTCGTTTGTGTGGGATACTCACCCAGGTTCATTCCTAGATAATGCACTCAAAGGGCACTAAGCATAGAGTGTGAAAACTGAGTTTCCTGGAGAGCTGCTTGGAAGCCTGATGGTGTGTGAAGTTAGTGAGCCAAATGGAGTTGTTCTCCCACAAGAACCACTCGGCTGATCCTTCTTCAATATGCCCTTCACCAACATGCAGTGTTTCCTTCATTGAATTAGCTCTCACACCAATATTTGCATCTAGAGCCTTTGCATTGAGGGCTATCTGAAAACGGCTGTGGCGCTGAAGTTGCCTGAGAATGTGGAGTTGGTGGCATGTTAAACTCACATGTGGAGCATTCGTTTGTGTGGGATGCTCACCAAGCTTCATTTCAGTCCTAGGCACTCAAAGGGCACTAAGCATAGAGTGTGAAAACTGAGTTTGCTTGAGAGCTGCTTGGAAGCCTGATGGTGTGTGAAGTTAGTGAGCCAAATGGAGTTGTTCTCCCACAAGAACCACTCGGCTGATCCTTCTTCAATATGCCCTTCACCAACATGCAGTGTTTCCTTGATTGAATTAGCTCTCACACCAATATTTGCATCTAGAGCCTTTGCATTGAGGGCTATCTGAAAACGGCTTTGGCGCTGAAGTTGCCTGAGAATGTGGAGTTGGTGGCATGTGAAACCCGCATGTGGAGCAATCGTTTGTGTGGGATGCTCTACCAGGTTCATTCCTAGATAATGCACTCAAAGGGGACTAAGCATAGAGTGTGAAAACTGAGTTTCCTTGAGAGCTGCTTAGAAGCCTGATGGTGTGTGAAGTTAGTGAGCCAAATGGAGTTGTTCTCCCACAAGAACCACTCGGCTGATCCTTCTTCAATATACCCTTCACCAACATGCAGTGTTTCCTTCATTGAATTAGCTCTCACACCAATATTTGCGTCTAGAGCCTTTGCATTGAGGGCTATCTGAAAACGGCTGTGGCGCTGAAGTTGCCTGAGAATGTGGAGTTGGTGGCATTTGAAACCCGCATGTGGAGCATTCGTTTGTATGGGATGCTCACCAAGCTTCATTTCAGTCCTAGGCACTCAAAGGGCACTAAGCATAGAGTGTGAAAACTGAGTTTCCTTGAGAGCTGCTTGGAAGCCTGATGGTGTGTGAAGTTAGTGAGCCAAATGGAGTTGTTCTCCCACAAGAACCACTCGGCTGATCCTTCTTCAATATGCCCTTCACCAACATGCATTGTTTCCTTGATTGAATTAGCTCTCACACCAATATTTGCGTCTAGAGCCTTTGCATTGAGGGCTATCTGAAAACGGCTTTGGCGCTGAAGTTGCCTGAGAATGTGGAGTTGGTGGCATGTGAAACCCGCATGTGGAGCATTCGTTTGTGTAGGATGCTCACCAAACTTCATTTCAGTCCTAGGCACTCAAAGGGCACTAAGCATAGAGTGTGAAAACTGAGTTTCCTGGAGAGCTGCTTGGAAGCCTGATGGTGTGTGAAGTTAGTGAGCCAAATGGAGTTGTTCTCCCACAAGAACCACTCGGCTGATCCTTCTTCAATATGCCCTTCACCAACATGCAGTGTTTCCTTGATTGAATTAGCTCTCACACCAATATTTGCGTCTAGAGCCTTTGCATTGAGGGCTATCTGAAAACGGCTGTGGCGCTGAAGTTGCCTGAGAATGTGGAGTTGGTGGCATGTTAAACTCGCATGTGGAGCATTCGTTTGTGTGGGATGCTCACCAAGCTTCATTTCAGTCCTAGGCACTCAAAGGTCACTAAGCATAGAGTGTGAAAACTGAGTTTCCTTGAGAGCTGCTTGGAAGCCTGATGGTGTGTGAAGTTAGTGAGCCAAATGGAGTTGTTCTCCCACAAGAACCACTCGGCTGATCCTTCTTCAATATGCCCTTCACCAACATGCAGTGTTTCCTTGATTGAATTAGCTCTCACACCAATATTTGCGTCTAGAGCCTTTGCATTGAGGGCTATCTGAAAACGGCTGTGGCGCTGAAGTTGCCTGAGAATGTGGAGTTGGTGGCATGTGAAACCCGCATGTGGAGCATTCGTTTGTGTGGGATGCTCAGCAAGCTTCCTTTCAGTCCTAGGCACTCAAAGGGGACTAAGCATAGAGTGTGAAAACTGAGTTTCCTTGAGAGCTGCTTGGAAGCCTGATGGTGTGTGAAGTTAGTGAGCCAAATGGAGTTGTTCTCCCACAAGAACCACTCGGCTGATCCTTCTTCAATATGCCCTTCACCAACATGCAGTGTTTCCTTGATTGAATTAGCTCTCACACAAATATTTGCGTCTAGAGCCTTTGCATTGAGGGCTATCTGAAAACAGCTGTGGCGCTGAAGTTGCCTGAGAATGTGGAGTTGGTGGCATGTGAAACCCGCATGTGGAGCATTCGTTTGTGTGGGATGCTCACCAAGCTTCATTTCAGTCCTAGGCACTCAAAGGGGACTAAGCATAGAGTGTGAAAACTGAGTTTCCTGGAGAGCTGCTTGGAAGCCTGATGGTGTGTGAAGTTAGTGAGCCAAATGGAGTTGTTCTCCCACAAGAACCACTCGGCTGATCCTTCTTCAATATGCCCTTCACCAACATGCAGTGTTTCCTTGATTGAATTAGCTCTCACACCAATATTTGCATCTAGAGCCTTTGCATTGAGGGCTATCTGAAAACGGCTGTGGCGTTGAAGTTGCCTGAGAATGTGGAGTTGGTGGCATGTGAAACCCGCATGTGGAGCATTCGTTTGTGTGGGATGCTCACCAAGCTTCATTTCAGTCCTAGGCACTCAAAGGGCACTAAGCATAGAGTGTGAAAACTGAGTTTCCTTGAGAGCTGCTTGGAAGCCTGATGGTGTGTGAAGTTAGTGAGCCAAATGGAGTTGTTCTCCCACAAGAACCACTCGGCTGATCCTTCTTCAATATGCCCTTCACCAACATGCAGTGTTTCCTTGATTGAATTACCTCTCACACCAATATTTGCGTCTAGAGCCTTTGCATTGAGGGCTATCTGAAAACGGCTTTGGCGCTGAAGTTGCCTGAGAATGTGGAGTTGGTGGCATGTGAAACCCGCATGTGGAGCATTCGTTTGTGTAGGATGCTCACCAAGCTTCATTTCAGTCCTAGGCACTCAAAGGTCACTAAGCATAGAGTGTGAAAACTGAGTTTCCTGGAGAGCTGCTTGGAAGCCTGATGGTGTGTGAAGTTAGTGAGCCAAATGGAGTTGTTCTCCCACAAGAACCACTCGGCTGATCCTTCTTCAATATGCCCTTCACCAACATGCAGTGTTTCCTTGATTGAATTAGCTCTCACACCAATATTTGCGTCTAGAGCCTTTGCATTGAGGGCTATCTGAAAACTGCTGTGGCGCTGAAGTTGCCTGAGAATGTGGAGTTGGTGGCATGTGAAACCCGCATGTGGAGCATTCGTTTGTGTGGGATGCTCACCAAGCTTCATTCCTAGATAATGCACTCAAATGGCACTAAGCATAGAGTGTGAAAACTGAGTTTCCTTGAGAGCTGCTTGGAAGCCTGATGGTGTGTGAAGTTAGTGAGCCAAATGGAGTTGTTCTCCCACAAGAACCACTCGGCTGATCCTTCTTCAATATGCCCTTCACCAACATGCAGTGTCTCCTTGATTGAATTAGCTCTCACACCAATATTTGCGTCTAGAGCCTTTGCATTGAGGGCTATCTGAAAACGGCTGTGGCGCTGAAGTTGCCTGAGAATGTGGAGTTGGTGGCATGTGAAACCCGCATGTGGAGCAATCCTTTGTGTGGGATGCTCTACCAGGTTCATTCCTAGATAATGCACTCAAAGGGGACTAAGCATAGAGTGTGAAAACTGAGTTTCCTTGAGAGCTGCTTAGAAGCCTGATGGTGTGTGAAGTTAGTGAGCCAAATGGAGTTGTTCTCCCACAAGAACCACTCGGCTGATCCTTCTTCAATATACCCTTCACCAACATGCAGTGTTTCCTTCATTGAATTAGCTCTCACACCAATATTTGCGTCTAGAGCCTTTGCATTGAGGGCTATCTGAAAACGGCTGTGGCGCTGAAGTTGCCTGAGAATGTGGAGTTGGTGGCATTTGAAACCCGCATGTGGAGCAATCCTTTGTGTGGGATGCTCACCAAGCTTCATTTCAGTCCTAGGCACTCAAAGGGCACTAAGCATAGAGTGTGAAAACTGAGTTTCCTTGAGAGCTGCTTGGAAGCCTGATGGTGTGTGAAGTTAGTGACCCAAATGGAGTTGTTCTCCCACAAGAACCACTCGGCTGATCCTTCTTCAATATGCCCTTCACCAACATGCAGTGTTTCCTTGATTGAATTAGCTCTCACACCAATATTTGCGTCTAGAGCCTTTGCATTGAGGGCTATCTGAAAACGGCTGTGGCGCTGAAGTTGCCTGAGAATGTGGAGTTGGTGGCATGTTAAACTCGCATGTGGAGCATTCGTTTGTGTGGGATGCTCACCAAGCTTCATTTCAGTCCTAGGCACTCAAAGGTCACTAAGCATAGAGTGTGAAAACTGAGTTTCCTTGAGAGCTGCTTGGAAGCCTGATGGTGTGTGAAGTTAGTGAGCCAAATGGAGTTGTTCTCCCACAAGAACCACTCGGCTGATCCTTCTTCAATATGCCCTTCACCAACATGCAGTGTTTCCTTGATTGAATTAGCTCTCACACCAATATTTGCGTCTAGAGCCTTTGCATTGAGGGCTATCTGAAAACGGCTGTGGCGCTGAAGTTGCCTGAGAATGTGGAGTTGGTGGCATGTGAAACCCGCATGTGGAGCATTCGTTTGTGTGGGATGCTCACCAAGCTTCATTTCAGTCCTAGGCACTCAAAGGGGACTAAGCATAGAGTGTGAAAACTGAGTTTCCTTGAGAGCTGCTTGGAAGCCTGATGGTGTGTGAAGTTAGTGAGCCAAATGGAGTTGTTCTCCCACAAGAACCACTCGGCTGATCCTTCTTCAATATGCCCTTCACCAACATGCAGTGTTTCCTTGATTGAATTACCTCTCACACCAATATTTGCATCTAGAGCCTTTGCATTGAGGGCTATCTGAAAACGGCTGTGGCGCTGAAGTTGCCTGAGAATGTGGAGTTGGTGGCATGTGAAACCCGCATGTGGAGCATTCGTTTGTGTGGGATGCTCACCAAGCTTCATTTCAGTGCTAGGCACTCAAAGGGCACTAAGCATAGAGTGTGAAAACTGAGTTTCCTTGAGAGCTGCTTGGAAGCCTGATGGTGTGTGAAGTTAGTGAGCCAAATGGAGTTGTTCTCCCACAAGAACCACTCGGCTGATCCTTCTTCAATATGCCCTTCACCAACATGCAGTGTTTCCTTGATTGAATTACCTCTCACACCAATATTTGTGTCTAGAGCCTTTGCATTGAGGGCTATCTGAAAACGGCTGTGGCGCTGAAGTTGCCTGAGAATGTGGAGTTGGTGGCATGTGAAACCCGCATGTGGAGCATTCGTTTGTGTGGGATGCTCTCCAAGCTTCATTTCAGTCCTAGGCACTCAAAGGGCACTAAGCATAGAGTGTGAAAACTGAGTTTCCTTGAGAGCTGCTTGGAAGCCTGATGGTGTGTGAAGTTAGTGAGCCAAATGGAGTTGTTCTCCCACAAGAACCACTCGGCTGATCCTTCTTCAATATGCCCTTCAACAACATGCAGTGTCTCCTTGATTGAATTAGCTCTCACACCAATATTTGCGTCTAGAGCCTTTGCATTGAGGGCTATCTGAAAACGGCTGTGGCGCTGAAGTTGCCTGAGAATGTGGAGTTGGTGGCATGTGAAACCCGCATGTGGAGCAATCCTTTGTGTGGGATGCTCTACCAGGTTCATTCCTAGATAATGCACTCAAAGGGGACTAAGCATAGAGTGTGAAAACTGAGTTTCCTTGAGAGCTGCTTAGAAGCCTGATGGTGTGTGAAGTTAGTGAGCCAAATGGAGTTGTTCTCCCACAAGAACCACTCGGCTGATCCTTCTTCAATATACCCTTCACCAACATGCAGTGTTTCCTTCATTGAATTAGCTCTCACACCAATATTTGCGTCTAGAGCCTTTGCATTGAGGGCTATCTGAAAACGGCTGTGGCGCTGAAGTTGCCTGAGAATGTGGAGTTGGTGGCATTTGAAACCCGCAT
The DNA here is from genome assembly GCF_030435755.1 of Ochotona princeps. Lineage (NCBI taxonomy): Eukaryota > Metazoa > Chordata > Mammalia > Lagomorpha > Ochotonidae > Ochotona > Ochotona princeps. The sequence goes on along the minus strand of NW_026698847.1, from coordinate 7,316 downwards.
GTGGAGCAATCCTTTGTGTGGGATGCTCACCAAGCTTCATTTCAGTCCTAGGCACTCAAAGGGCACTAAGCATAGAGTGTGAAAACTGAGTTTCCTTGAGAGCTGCTTGGAAGCCTGATGGTGTGTGAAGTTAGTGAGCCAAATGGAGTTGTTCTCCCACAAGAACCACTCGGCTGATCCTTCTTCAATATGCCCTTCACCAACATGCAGTGTTTCCTTGATTGAATTAGCTCTCACACCAATATTTGCGTCTAGAGCCTTTGCATTGAGGGCTATCTGAAAACGGCTGTGGCGCTGAAGTTGCCTGAGAATGTGGAGTTGGTGGCATGTTAAACTCGCATGTGGAGCATTCGTTTGTGTGGGATGCTCACCAAGCTTCATTTCAGTCCTAGGCACTCAAAGGTCACTAAGCATAGAGTGTGAAAACTGAGTTTCCTTGAGAGCTGCTTGGAAGCCTGATGGTGTGTGAAGTTAGTGAGCCAAATGGAGTTGTTCTCCCACAAGAACCACTCGGCTGATCCTTCTTCAATATGCCCTTCACCAACATGCAGTGTTTCCTTGATTGAATTAACTCTCACACCAATATTTGCGTCTAGAGCCTTTGCATTGAGGGCTATCTGAAAACGGCTGTGGCGCTGAAGTTGCCTGAGAATGTGGAGTTGGTGGCATGTGAAACCCGCATGTGGAGCATTCGTTTGTGTGGGATGCTCACCAAGCTTCATTTCAGTCCTAGGCACTCAAAGGGCACTAAGCATAGAGTGTGAAAACTGAGTTTCCTTGAGAGCTGCTTGGAAGCCTGATGGTGTGTGAAGTTAGTGAGCCAAATGGAGTTGTTCTCCCACAAGAACCACTCGGCTGATCCTTCTTCAATATGCCCTTCACCAACATGCAGTGTTTCCTTGATTGAATTACCTCTCACACCAATATTTGCATCTAGAGCCTTTGCATTGAGGGCTATCTGAAAACGGCTGTGGCGTTGAAGTTGCCTGAGAATGTGGAGTTGGTGGCATGTGAAACCCGCATGTGGAGCATTCGTTTGTGTGGGATGCTCACCAAGCTTCATTTCAGTGCTAGGCACTCAAAGGGCACTAAGCATAGAGTGTGAAAACTGAGTTTCCTTGAGAGCTGCTTGGAAGCCTGATGGTGTGTGAAGTTAGTGAGCCAAATGGAGTTGTTCTCCCACAAGAACCACTCGGCTGATCCTTCTTCAATATGCCCTTCACCAACATGCAGTGTTTCCTTGATTGAATTACCTCTCACACCAATATTTGTGTCTAGAGCCTTTGCATTGAGGGCTATCTGAAAACGGCTGTGGCGCTGAAGTTGCCTGAGAATGTGGAGTTGGTGGCATGTGAAACCCGCATGTGGAGCATTCGTTTGTGTGGGATGCTCTCCAAGCTTCATTTCAGTCCTAGGCACTCAAAGGGCACTAAGCATAGAGTGTGAAAACTGAGTTTCCTTGAGAGCTGCTTGGAAGCCTGATGGTGTGTGAAGTTAGTGAGCCAAATGGAGTTGTTCTCCCACAAGAACCACTCGGCTGATCCTTCTTCAATATGCCCTTCACCAACATGCAGTGTTTCCTTGATTGAATTAGAACTCGCACAAATATTTGCGTCTAGAGCCTTTGCATTGAGGGCTATCTGAAAACGGCTGTGGCGCGGACGTTGCCTGTGAATGTGGAGTTGGTGGCATGTGAAACCCGCATGTGGAGCATTCGTTTGTGTAGGATGCTCACCAAGCTTCCTTTCAGTCCTAGGCACTCAAAGGGCACTAAGCATAGAGTGTGAAAACTGAGTTTCCTGGAGAGCTGCTTGGAAGCCTGATGGTGTGTGAAGTTAGTGAGCCAAATGGAGTTGTTCTCCCACAAGAACCACTCGGCTGATCCTTCTTCAATATACCCTTCACCAACATGCAGTGTTTCCTTCATTGAATTAGCTCTCACACCAATATTTGCGTCTAGAGCCTTTGCATTGAGGGCTATCTGAAAACGGCTGTGGCGCTGAAGTTGCCTGAGAATGTGGAGTTGGTGGCATGTGAAACCCGCATGTGGAGCATTCGTTTGTGTGGGATACTCACCCAGGTTCATTCCTGGATAATGCACTCAAAGGGCACTAAGCATAGAGTGTGAAAACTGAGTTTCCTTGAGAGCTGCTTGGAAGCCTGATGGTGTGTGAAGTTAGTGAGCCAAATGGAGTTGTTCTCCCACAAGAACCACTCGGCTGATCCTTCTTCAATATGCCCTTCACCAACATGCAGTGTTTCCTTGATTGAATTAGCTCTCACACCAATATTTGCATCTAGAGCCTTTGCATTGAGGGCTATCTGAAAACGGCTGTGGCGCTGAAGTTGCCTGAGAATGTGGAGTTGGTGGCATGTGAAACCCGCATGTGGAGCATTCGTTTGTGTGGGATACTCACCCAGGTTCATTCCTAAATAATGCACTCAAAGGGCACTAAGCATAGAGTGTGAAAACTGAGTTTCCTTGAGAGCTGCTTGGAAGCCTGATGGTGTGTGAAGTTAGTGAGCCAAATGGAGTTGTTCTCCCACAAGAACCACTCGGCTGATCCTTCTTCAATATGCCCTTCACCAACATGCAGTGTTTCCTTCATTGAATTAGCTCTCACACCAATATTTGCGTCTAGAGCCTTTGCATTGAGGGCTATCTGAAAACGGCTGTGGCGCTGAAGTTGCCTGAGAATGTGGAGTTGGTGGCATGTGAAACCCGCATGTGGAGCATTCGTTTGTGTGGGATGCTCACCAAGCTTCATTTCAGTCCTAGGCACTCAAAGGGCACTAAGCATAGAGTGTGAAAACTGAGTTTCCTTGAGAGCTGCTTGGAAGCCTGATGGTGTGTGAAGTTAGTGAGCCAAATGGAGTTGTTCTCCCACAAGAACCACTCGGCTGATCCTTCTTCAATATGCCCTTCACCAACATGCAGTGTTCCTTGATTGAATTAGCTCTCACACCAATATTTGCGTCTAGAGCCTTTGCATTGAGGGCTATCTGAAAACGGCTGCTGCGCTGAAGTTGCCTGAGAATGTGGAGTTGGTGGCATGTTAAACTCGCATGTGGAGCATTCGTTTGTGTGGGATGCTCACCAAGCTTCATTTCAGTCCTAGCCACTCAATGGTCACTAAGCATAGAGTGTGAACACTGAGTTTCCTTGAGAGCTGCTTGGAAGCCTGATGGTGTGTGAAGTTAGTGAGCCAAATGGAGTTGTTCTCCCAGAAGAACCACTCGGCTGATCCTTCTTCAATATTCCCTTCACCAACATGCAATGTTTCCTTCATTGAATTAGCTCTCACACCAATATTTGCGTCTAGAGCCTTTGCATTGAGGGCTATCTGAAAACGGCTGTGGCGCTGAAGTTGCCTGAGAATGTGGAGTTGGTGGCATGTGAAACCCGCATGTGGAGCATTCGTTTGTGTGGGATGCTCTCCAAGTGTCCTTTCAGTCCTAGGCACTCAAAGGGCACTAAGCATAGAGTGTGAAAACTGAGTTTCCTTGAGAGCTGCTTGGAAGCCTGATGGTGTGTGAAGTTAGTGAGCCAAATGGAGTTGTTCTCCCACAAGAACCACTCGGCTGATCCTTCTTCAATATGCCCTTCACCAACATGCAGTGTTTCCTTGATTGAATTAGCTCTCGCACCAATATTTGCGTCTAGAGCCTTTGCATTGAGGGCTATCTGAAAACGGCTGTGGCGCTGAAGTTGCCTGAGAATGTGGAGTTGGTGGCATGTGAAACTCGCATGTGGAGCATTCGTTTGTGTGGGATGCTCACCAACTTCATTTCAGTCCTAGGCACTCAAAGGGCACTAAGCATAGAGTGTGAAAACTGAGTTTCCTTGAGAGCTGCTTGGAAGCCTGATGGTGTGTGAAGTTAGTGAGCCAAATGGAGTTGTTCTCCCACAAGAACCACTCGGCTGATCCTTCTTCAATATGCCCTTCACCAACATGCAGTGTTTCCTTGATTGAATTACCTCTCACACAAATATTTGCGTCTAGAGCCTTTGCATTGAGGGCTATCTGAAAACGGCTGTGGCGCTGAAGTTGCCTGAGAATGTGGAGTTGGTGTCATGTGAAACCCGCATGTGGAGCATTCGTTTGTTTGGGATGCTCTCCAAGCTTCCTTTCAGTCCTAGGCACTCAAAGGGCACTAAGCATAGAGTGTGAAAACTGAGTTTCCTTGAGAGCTGCTTGGAAGCTTGATGGTGTGTGAAGTTAGTGAGCCAAATGGAGTTGTTCTCCCACAAGAACCACTCGGCTGATCCTTCTTCAATATGCCCTTCACCAACATGCAGTGTTTCCTTGATTGAATTAGCTCTCACACCAATATTTGCGTCTAGAGCCTTTGCATTGAGGGCTATCTGAAAACGGCTGTGGCGCTGAAGTTGCCTGAGAATGTGGAGTTGGTGGCATGTGAAACCCGCATATGGAGCATTCGTTTGTGTGGGATGATCTACCAGGTTCTTTCCTAGATAATGCACTCAAAGGGCACTAAGCATAGAGTGTGAAAACTGAGTTTCCTTGAGAGCTGCTTGGAAGCCTGATGGTGTGTGAAGTTAGTGAGCCAAATGGAGTTGTTCTCCCACAAGAACCACTCGGCTGATCCTTCTTCAATATGCCCTTCACCAACATGCAGTGTTTCCTTGATTGAATTAGCTCTCGCACCAATATTTGCGTCTAGAGCCTTTGCATTGAGGGCTATCTGAAAACAGCTGTGGCGCGGAAGTTGCCTGAGAATGTGGAGTTGGTGGCATGTGAAACCCGCATGTGGAGCATTCGTTTGTGTAGAATGCTCACCAAGCTTCATTTCAGTCCTAGGCACTCAAAGGGCACTAAGCATAGAGTGTGAAAACTGAGTTTCCTGGAGAGCTGCTTGGAAGCCTGATGGTGTGTGAAGTTAGTGAGCCAAATGGAGTTGTTCTCCCACAAGAACCACTCGGCTGATCCTTCTTCAATATGCCCTTCACCAACATGCAGTGTTTCCTTGATTGAATTACCTCTCACACCAATATTTGCATCTAGAGCCTTTGCATTGAGGGCTATCTGAAAACGGCTGTGGCGTTGAAGTTGCCTGAGAATGTGGAGTTGGTGGCATGTGAAACCCGCATGTGGAGCATTCGTTTGTGTGGGATGCTCACCAAGCTTCATTTCAGTGCTAGGCACTCAAAGGGCACTAAGCATAGAGTGTGAAAACTGAGTTTCCTTGAGAGCTGCTTGGAAGCCTGATGGTGTGTGAAGTTAGTGAGCCAAATGGAGTTGTTCTCCCACAAGAACCACTCGGCTGATCCTTCTTCAATATGCCCTTCACCAACATGCAGTGTTTCCTTGATTGAATTAGCTCTCACACCAATATTTGTGTCTAGAGCCTTTGCATTGAGGGCTATCTGAAAACGGCTGTGGGCGCTGAAGTTGCCTGAGAATGTGGAGTTGGTGGCATGTGAAACCCGCATGTGGAGCATTCGTTTGTGTGGGATGCTCTCCAAGCTTCATTTCAGTCCTAGGCACTCAAAGGGCACTAAGCATAGAGTGTGAAAACTGAGTTTCCTTGAGAGCTGCTTGGAAGCCTGATGGTGTGTGAAGTTAGTGAGCCAAATGGAGTTGTTCTCCCACAAGAACCCACTCGGCTGATCCTTCTTCAATATGCCCTTCACCAACATGCAGTGTTTCCTTGATTGAATTAGAACTCGCACAAATATTTGCGTCTAGAGCCTTTGCATTGAGGGGCTATCTGAAAACGGCTGTGGCGCGGACGTTGCCTGTGAATGTGGAGTTGGTGCATGTGAAACCCGCATGTGGAGCATTCGTTTGTGTAGGATGCTCACCAAGCTTCCTTTCAGTCCTAGGCACTCAAAGGGCACTAAGCATAGAGTGTGAAAACTGAGTTTCCTGGAGAGCTGCTTGGAAGCCTGATGGTGTGTGAAGTTAGTGAGCCAAATGGAGTTGTTCTCCCACAAGAACCACTCGGCTGATCCTTCTTCAATATACCCTTCACCAACATGCAGTGTTTCCTTCATTGAATTAGCTCTCACACCAATATTTGCATCTAGAGCCTTTGCATTGAGGGCTATCTGAAAACGGCTGTGGCGCTGAAGTTGCCTGAGAATGTGGAGTTGGTGGCATGTGAAACCCGCATGTGGAGCATTCGTTTGTGTGGGATACTCACCCAGGTTCATTCCTAAATAATGCACTCAAAGGGCACTAAGCATAGAGTGTGAAAACTGAGTTTCCTTGAGAGCTGCTTGGAAGCCTGATGGTGTGTGAAGTTAGTGAGCCAAATGGAGTTGTTCTCCCACAAGAACCACTCGGCTGATCCTTCTTCAATATGCCCTTCACCAACATGCAGTGTTTCCTTCATTGAATTAGCTCTCACACCAATATTTGCGTCTAGAGCCTTTGCATTGAGGGCATATCTGAAAACGGCTGTGGCGCTGAAGTTGCCTGAGAATGTGGAGTTGGTGGCATGTGAAACCCGCATGTGGAGCATTCGTTTGTGTGGGATGCTCACCAAGCTTCATTTCAGTCCTAGGCACTCAAAGGGCACTAAGCATAGAGTGTGAAAACTGAGTTTCCTTGAGAGCTGCTTGGAAGCCTGATGGTGTGTGAAGTTAGTGAGCCAAATGGAGTTGTTCTCCCACAAGAACCACTCGGCTGATCCTTCTTCAATATGCCCTTCACCAACATGCAGTGTTCCTTGATTGAATTAGCTCTCACACCAATATTTGCGTCTAGAGCCTTTGCATTGAGGGCTATCTGAAAACGGCTGCTGCGCTGAAGTTGCCTGAGAATGTGGAGTTGGTGGCATGTTAAACTCGCATGTGGAGCATTCGTTTGTGTGGGATGCTCACCAAGCTTCATTTCAGTCCTAGCCACTCAATGGTCACTAAGCATAGAGTGTGAACACTGAGTTTCCTTGAGAGCTGCTTGGAAGCCTGATGGTGTGTGAAGTTAGTGAGCCAAATGGAGTTGTTCTCCCAGAAGAACCACTCGGCTGATCCTTCTTCAATATGCCCTTCACCAACATGCAGTGTTTCCTTCATTGAATTAGCTCTCACACCAATATTTGCGTCTAGAGCCTTTGCATTGAGGGCTATCTGAAAACGGCTGTGGCGCTGAAGTTGCCTGAGAATGTGGAGTTGGTGGCATGTGAAACCCGCATGTGGAGCATTCGTTTGTGTGGGATGCTCTCCAAGTGTCCTTTCAGTCCTAGGCACTCAAAGGGCACTAAGCATAGAGTGTGAAAACTGAGTTTCCTTGAGAGCTGCTTGGAAGCCTGATGGTGTGTGAAGTTAGTGAGCCAAATGGAGTTGTTCA